>NW_012151730.1:1178576-1230030 GCF_000956105.1 Propithecus coquereli
AAAAAAAAAAAAAAAAAATGGATGTGTCAATAGGTACATTCAATAGAATATTGTGTGGCAAATAAAAATTATGGTTATAAAAGTTACGTAGCTACGTAGAAAAATACTTCCAGTATGATGTTGCGTGCAATTATAGTGGCTACCATTTATTGAGTACCTACTATGTGCCAGAAAACAGCTGGACCCCTTTCATGGAGCTCTCATTTTAACACCTATAAGCGGATATAACAACAGATTTTAAAACCAAGACTCAGATTATATACTTGCTTAAAGTCACTGGGCCATAAAGTAGATAAGGTAGAATTTGATGTAGGTTTTTCTCTCCCCAAAGCCGATGTGCCAGAAGGAGGTGTACTTAATGATTAAGCTATGTGAAAAGGGGTTGGGGGATGTGAAAAAAGGATGAGAAGAAAATACCCAAAATGGTAATAGTTACTGGGTTAAGGGGGTAGGATTATAGATGTTTTGTTTTGATCTTTTCTATTTTTCCAAACTTATTACAACTACTTCTGTATTTTAAAAGAAAAAGTACTAGAACCTTTAGAACCTCAGTGCTTAAATTCCATGACATACTATAAACATGAGCTATTTTATTCGTATTGAGAGGTAGTTGGTATTGCAGTACAAACAGTAGAGAGTTGGCATAATGTGAAAAGCACCTACGCACTAACTGAAATTTTATTCTTGCTCATCTTACCTTTTCACTTTAAAAATACTTACTGAAACAATAGTAATTTTTAAAAATATTTATTCGCACAAAACATGGAAGCAAGAAAAAAACTTATTCGTAGTCCTATGACTCTAAGAGAGGAAGTGTTTTAATAAACTGTCAAATTATTTCTAGAAGCATTTTTGTCACTTTCCACTTTCACCGGTGTGGATAAATATCTCGGCATTCAGACCTTTCCCTAGAACCTGGAACTAGGTTACAGGCCTATTGCCTGAATCATTGTGTAAATTTGTTTCAGGGATGAATATAAAAATTTAAATTATGTCCTTTAGTATTCATGGGTAAAATCCATTTAAAAAGTGTCTTGTGCCTTTAGAAAGGCACTCTATTGAGAGAGGCATTCCAGAACTACGTTACTGCTGCTTATAAACTTGGATTAGACTGAAAGATTGAGTGCTCACATTTGGAAGTCAACAGACATTTTCTAAGTCGATGGTAAAAACATCCAAATAAAATACATGGATCCCGATTGGATGATAGTTCAAAAAATAGATATAATACTTTATCCAACTCTGGGAGCAGTTAAAATGATTGAATATGGACTGAATATTAGATGTTACTGGATTATTCATTTTCTTAGTTATAATAATAGTTTGTGGTTTTATAGGAAAATGGCCTTACTCTTAGGAGATGCATACTGAAATATTTAGGGGTGAAGAATCACAGTGTTCACATCTTACCTTCAAGTAGTTCAGCAAACCCACATACATAGAGATAAAGCAAACGTGAGAAAATGTTATTAGTTGTTGAATATAGGTGTTCATTATAACTATTTCAACTTTTCTGTATATCAAATATTCTTAATAAAGTTTGAAGGAAAGATAAACTTTTTAGATCTTCAGTCTAATGCTCTCCCAACTGAGCTATTTCAGCTAAGGCAGATAAACTTTTTAAAAAGCATGTTAAATGTATTGTTTATTCTGGTTTCTGTAGAATTCTGGTTTTCTTGAGCGTACTGGAGTGATCAGTATGGTGAGGATGGGAAGAAAGTTCTAGCAGTTAATTGTAGAATGAGAGGAATAAGCGTTAGGAATAGCCAAAAAAAAAGAAACAATGTTTATGCTGGGTGCTATGGCTCACACCTGTAATCCTAGCACTTTGGGAGGCCGAGAAGGGAGGACTGCTTCAGGTCAGGAGTTGGCGACCAGCCAGAGCAATATAGCAGGATTCTCCTCTCTACAAAAAATAGAAAAATTAGCTAAGCATTGTGCTGGTGCAGACCTGCAGTCCCAGCTACTGAGGAGGCTGAGGCAGGAGGATCACTTGAGCCCATGAGTTTGAGGTTGCAGTGAGTTATGATCAGGTCACAGTACTCTAGCCTGAACAAGAGTAAGACTTTGTCTCAAAAAAAAGAGAGGCGGAAGAATGTTTAACAACAGTAGATGGTTGGACAGTTGTTCTTTCTAGGCCAAGAAATCGCGCGGGGAAAGAAATGCCAATTTCTAATTTTTCTCTTTTTTAAACCAGCACAACAGATTTGTCCTGGACTGTAAAGACAAAGAGCCTGATGTGCTGTTTGTGGGAGACTCCATGGTGCAGTTAATGCAGCAGTATGAGGTAAAGGTGGAAGGGGCGAGGGTTGGTCTTGGCTACTACTGTATATCCATTAATGACTAACACACTTTTGTTCTCAGTTGAACTAGTAAACTTATTCCTGACTCTTAGAGAAGCTGCAGTTCAGAGTGTAAGAGAAATCAGTTCTACTTTATGGTATTCTTTGTGCCACCAAGCATGATGAGACAAAAAAAAATTAAAATTGTTTGTAACTAAACTCCCTTTTTTGCTGTGGCTTCCAGGAATCTTGATATTGTTTTTGTTTATATTTTTCCTAGTCTGATTTTCAGTTATTTGTATTTTACTATTTCCTTATTTGTATTTGCTCACTTATATTTATCCTTGTCATGATTCTCACATATTATTTGTATTTTGCCATTTTCTTGTTTTGTAAAATATATATACATATATTTTCTTTCTTTCACAGCCCTCATGCAGGACTATTTTATACATTTTTGTAGTGAGCCACTCCAGATCTTTTTTTAGGATTAGGCATTCTTCCAAGGGAAATTTTTTGAAAAGAGATAGCTTTATTTCTTTTTGGCTCCAGCGCTCTACATTTCTTCATCTCTTGTTTCTACTTCACTCTATTCCTTTAAATAGTTGAATAAATGGAAATGAGAGTTTATTGGGTTGTCAGCTTAATTATAAATGTTGATACCTCTTAAGGGGCATCAGATTGAGTTGTGACTCAGTTCTTGAACTGAGACCTAATACTGCATTAAGAACTGAGTTACACAGTGGCATCTTCAAAGCTTTTTAAACAGTGAGTGATACACCATTTGCAATGTTATGTTTGAATACAGAAAATGGAGATTATTTCATATGCCTCACAACACATTGCAATTGAAAGTTCCTGCCTCCCCGCTAGTTTTAGCTTAACTAAATCACGTTTTTCTCTATTTAGATATGGCGAGAACTTTTTTCCCCACTGCATGCACTGAATTTTGGAATTGGAGGAGATACGACAAGACATGTTTTATGGAGACTAAAGAATGGAGAACTGGAGAATATTAAACCTAAGGTGAAATGAAATTTATTTTTAAAAGAATGTCATTAATATTGATTCTTTTTCAAATAGTTAAATTGTCTGAAACTGGTAGTGAAAAAACATTGCTTCTTTAAACACTATTTCACTATTGCTCTTTGCTTTATGCCTCTTTAAGGTAAGCGATGTTGTTTAATAATATACCAAAATATATATTTAATTAAGAAACCAGTGTATTATTTGCCTGGGTTGTATTTGTAATTGTTATAATTATCTTCAGTTATAGGAAGAGATTTGATGCTAATGAGGTATGCTGTTCTGTGGAATGCATGGACTTGGGGCAGTGTGAGGGGGAAACTGCTCAGAGGTGGGCCATGGGAGGAGGATCGTGAATTCACTTCAGGAAGTAATTTTGGATCTGTTTGACGATATAAACAATTTGGTAATTAAGGCCTCCAAGTTCTTCTGAAGAAAATTTGAAGCAGATGTGAACAAATGAACATCTCTATTCAGTACCTTATCACATTATAAACATCCTGAGTTGGGACACTGTATATAATTTTTTTCAACTCCTGAAAAAGAAAGAAACAAAGCTGAGCCACTGGAAAAGTTGCTTTCATTGAAAGTATTTTATTCTTTGCCTTTCCAAAAACTTTATTCACTTGCCTTTCTGCCTGCCTTTTGGGCCAGAGTAGAAAGTTACTTTGTTGGGTCACACAATAAGATGTATGTCTCCAAGGGATAGCCACCTTGTAAAATGAATTTTTCAAGGAGGAAAAATTGGTTAAAACTGCATCCAGCCTCCACCTGAACCTCTACCTCTTCTCTTTTCCTTGAGTGCAACTGTGAATTTATATCCATTACACTCCCTTGGATACTTTTATTTATTTATTTATTTTTAATGGAAGGTACTATAAGGAATCTTCATGATATGAGTGGCAAATATTCTTCCCTAGGTTTCTTAGATTTCACTTTAATATGTTTTTCACATGCAAAAGGTTTTATTTTTATGCAGGTGAATTTATTAATCTTTTTTGTATAGTTTCTGGATTTTGAGAGATTACCTTCCAGCTCCACAATGATAGAATTCGCTTGTTTCCTAGTACAGTTTTGCCATTTAAGTATTAAGCCACTTAGAATTTTTCCTGAATAGATGATATGAGGCCTAAATCAGTGTATTAAGATAGCTGCCTGGTTGACGTTATCCAACACCATTTGAGAAGTTCATCTTTCTTTCCTTGGTTTTTGAAATAACGTTTTCGTCTAAATGTTGGACATTTCCTTTATTCTTTCTTACCCTTTTTTTTTTTCCTTTAATTACAGGTCATTGTTGTGTGGGTAGGAACAAACAACCATGAAAATACGGCAGAAGAGGTAGCAGGTGGGATTGAGGCCATTGTACAACTTATCAACACAAGGCAGCCACAAGCCAAAATCATTGTACTGGTATGTAGTCTTTGGTGGGTGGAGACTGAAATCTTTAGGTTAGCTAAGGAGTCTTTTTAGAAATGTGATCACTTATGAATTCAGAGTTGCAGTCCCCAGCCCCTAGGCTATGGACTGGTACTGGTTTGTTGGCCTGTTGGAAACCAGGCCACAGAGTACCAGGTGAGCGAGTAAAGCTTCATATGTATTTACAGCAGCTCCCCATCAGTTGCCATTCCCTCCCCGCCCCCGCTCCCCTGTGGAAAAATTTGTCTTCCGTGAAACCAGTCAGTCCATGGTGCCAAAAACGTTGGGGACCGCTGATACAGAGAATCTTTATTCTGTGGAAGCAGTTTATGATACTTCTGTTGAACTCTTCTCTGACATATCCCACTGTCTTAGTGGTCTCATTATTTCCCATACAAGGTGTGGGACCATCTTTTATCCACTCAGCCTTGTTTAGAAGCGTGGAAATCCTTAGTTACCTCAGGTAGCCTTTTTTTCCCCTTGACTTCCATAGATAATTTTTTAAATTGTACGTGAGATTTGTGTGAATCCTGAGTCTCTTTTTATTAGACTTAGATTTGGATTAGCTTAGATGTGTCTCTTCCACTGTTAATCAGTTAAAGGTGGTATATTTATTAGAATCTCTGAATTTTCTGAAACATCCGAAATTTCATCAGCAAGAAAATGGTACTTTAGGCCGGGCGTGGTGGCACACGCCTGTAATCCTAGCACTCTGGGAGGCCAAGGTGGGAGGATTGCTTGAGCTCGGGAGTTCCAGACCAGCCTGAGGAAGAGTGAGACCCGGTCTCTACTAAAAATGGAAAAATTAGCTGTCCTTGGTGGTGCACGCCTGTAGTCCCAGCTACCTGGGAGGCTGGCTGGAAGGATCACTTGAGTCCAGGAGTTGGAGGTTACAGTGAGCTATCACGATGTCACTGCATTCTACCTGGGGTGACAGAGTAAGACTCTGTCTCCAAAAAAAAAAAGAAAAAAGTGTACTTAATAATCTTACCCTGAACAGAAAAGTGCCACCCTTTTGTAGAAATAAAACATTAAGTCTTAATGGTCTCCGAGATAAACAGTTATTTCAATGTAAAGGTCTAGCTGTAGATATTGTTAGCTTAACTTGAAATACATGGTTTAGCAAAATCTGATCTATATTCAGTTATTTAATGAGATAGTATTATGAGGGTAGTCATTTATTCAACAAATATATAAACATCACTGTGTAGAAGGCACTATCATACATAGGTCTTTAGCATATAAAAATGAATAAGACATATTCCAAGGAGTTCACAGTCTAATGGATGGAGTCAGCAATATAAAGAGAGCATTATTATACTGTTTGCTCTTGGGAGTAAGGGGAGAACAGGATATGTTTTAGACAACAAAAGTTGACATCTGAATTTAGTTTTAAAGAATTCTTTGGTCTCCAGACAAACGGAGAAAAGAAGGAAGGTAAGACATTACAGAGGAGAAAAAAGGAAATGATCAAAGTCACGTTCGTGTATGTGTTTGTTGGGTGAGTGGAGGAGGATGCGTAAATTTGAGGCTGGGATGGTTAGGAGAGAGAGGCCACAACCGGGTCATGTAGGAATTCATGTGCTATGTTAGGGATTTTGGATTTCATCTGAATAGTTGTTGGGGAGCCAGACCTTATTTTTTATTAGCATGGTATTGAATTTACTTGTTAATGTTACTTATTTATATCCTGCCTTATTCTGGAGAGGATTATATTGTGGTTAAGAGTCCAGCTCTGAAGTACAGTGACTAGTACATAGTAGGTGCTTTGGAAATATATTTTGTGTGAATGTTGCTGAATAAATCCTCCATAAATATTCTTTGTTTCAAGCAGACTTTTAAATTTGATATACGGAAGTATTAATTGTAGTGTTATCTACAATACTAAAACATTAGAAATAACCTAAACAGTCAACAGTGTAGGGGAATGATTACACAAGTCAATGAATATAATAGTACTAATCACATTACAATTATAATAAAAGCTGCGTAAAAACAGACTTTATGGTGTATTTAAGTGAAAATTTGAAATATTAATATATTTAAAATTGCTTAAAAGTGTGCAATTGGAAAAAGACTAAAAGGAAACAAAGATAGTTGTTACAGGTTGAAGAGATTAGGAGTGTAGTATTTTTCTGTTTTGTTTCCTTTAACATAATGTTTTAGCAATTGTTAAAAATCAAAGAAAAATCATATAGCATACCCTTGATACTCACATTAAGGAAAATGTTATGCAAATACATAAGCTATTTTTCTCATCCTTGTTTAAAAGTCCTCGTAGGTATGTTGCCCCATTTTTGAGGCTTAGTCGTTCTTTTTGACTTTTACTGCCATAGTATTCTTTGCAAGTCAGAACAATGTGAGTAGTTACTGTTCGCTGGCCATCCTTCCTTCGTATTCATTAACCATACTCTGGTATGTCAGCCTTGAGGACAGCTGTTCTATGTTAAGTATTAGGTGCAAAGACCTATACTTTCAACAGTCATAAAAATTAGGGTTTAGTTTATTTCTAACTAATGTTTCATCTTATGAAATTTTTGAGGAGCTTAACAAAGATTAGGAGATAGACCAGGGTAACAAAGTCATAATTTTTTATAGTTCTCTTTTGGAAGTATACAATCATACAATAAATTAGTAATCAAGTCCCCAACATTCTGCTGAAAAAAATTTAGACATGAACAAGTACTTACTTTGGACATAATTTTTTTTTTTTTAAGTAAAATGCAGAAAATCTATTTTTTGTGAAATAAGACCTCTTACCATACCCTATAAGAAAAACTGGTGGCAAAATTTCCGCCCAAATAAGATCTTGCTGTGTGGCAGTATTAGATGTCAACCAACTAAAAGGTTGAGATGTCTGGCAGTAATTTTATAATGGGATTGATTGTGTGTAAAGTTCACTCTTAGTTTAAGTTGATAAAACCTTACTCTTGGCCAGGTGCGATGGCTCACGCCTATAATCCTAGCGCTCTGGGAGGCTGAGGCAGGAGGATCGCTCAAGGTCAGGAGTTCAAAACCAGCCTGAGCAAGAGCGAGACCCCGTCTCTACTAAAAATAGAAAGAAATTAGCTGGACAACTAAAAATATATAGAAAAAATTAGCCGGGCATGGTGGCACATGCCTGTAGTCCCAGCTACTCGGGAGGCTGAGGCAGGAGGATCGCTTGAGCCCAGGAGTTTGAGGTTGCTGTGAGCTAGGCTGACGCCACGGCACTCTAGCCCGGGCAACAGAGCAAGACTGATTCTAAAAAAAAAAAAAAAATTAGGACACACCCTGTTTTATCCTAGCAGATACGTGGCTCTGATTCATCAAGACAGCATTCAATTCAACTCTCTTTCTCATGGTATATCATGTAGCTGCCATGTGGCATTAATTGATAGATGAATATTTGAGCTAGATTATTTTGCTAGCCAAATGGAGAATGGATTGCAAGGAAGACAACCCTGGAGGTAGGAAAACCAGTCAGAAGATTTTACATTACTTGAGGTGAATGGTTATAAGTTCTCAACCTATAGTATATACGGTCAGGATGAAGAAAAGAAAATGGATTAGAGAAATATTTAGGATACAAAAGCTGAGTAATTTAACAATAAATAGGTAAGATATGTGGGATGAGAGACTCAGGGATGTTGGAATGACCAGTTGTGAAGAGAATGTAGAAAGAGCTTAGTTTGATGAGTTGCTTTTGGACACATTGACAGTGCCTCAGGAACGTTCAAGTTTGGTTCTGTAATTGGAAGTTTAATATGTAATTCTGAAGCTCTAGAAAGAGATCTGGGCTAAAGTGTTTAGAGTGAGAAGTGCAGTGGGCAAAGGACAAGTCCCAGTAATTAAGGGAGAGGAGAAGGAAGAGGAACCCATGAGGAAACTAAGAAGAAATAGCTTTCATTAACACCATATAGTCCAGTGTTTCAGAAATCGAAGGTGTAGAAAGTGCCAAATGGAGCAGGTGTTCCAGGAATACCTGCAATTACCAATAAATAAGAGAAAAACAAATGAATCTTCTCATATCATGTTCTCTGCTCTGTCGCAGGGTTTGCTACCTCGAGGTGAGAAGCCCAACCCTTTGAGGCAAAAGAATGCCAAGGTGAACCAGCTTCTCAAGGTTTCCCTGCCGAAGCTTACCAATGTGCAGCTCCTGGATATAGACGGGGGCTTCGTGCACTCGGACGGTGCCATCTCCTGCCACGACATGTTTGATTTTCTGCATCTCACAGGAGGGGGCTATGCAAAGATCTGTAAACCCCTCCATGAACTGATCATGCAATTGTTGGAAGAAACACCTGAGGAGAAACAAAACACCATTGCCTGACTGGCTCCCATCAGTGTTAATAGCATCCCAGCTTCCTCAGATCAGTATGTCACTGGCACTACAGAATCCTTCTCTTTCTTAAGGCACTTTGCATTGTAGAATGTTCCTGGATGTTCATATCTAGTGTTTGAAGGGGAGGAGGGATTTAAACTGGTCCTGTACAGTTTGTTTGACACAAGAGAAAAATTAGCCAAGGAAGATTGTAGTTTAAATTCATTTGAAACCAGAAGGGGACTTTTTAGTTGTATGTGTGACAAATTTGTTGAATTATCACTGTTTTTCCTAGGATAACATCAAGCCTAAGTACTGAACAATATGAAGATTCTTTTCTTGGCCTTTCTCTCTATGGATTATGTCATATATAATTATCAGAATCACCTACTTGGCTTTAAAACAGATGTTTTTTCTAATTTTTAAGGTTCATAATTTAGCTTTTTGGTTTTATTTTGCTTTCATTTGTGTCCTTAATATTTTCTTAACATTTAGCATCAGATTGAACATGCTTTGTCATTCAAATATGAGAGATGCTATAGTTACAAGTGAATTTGTTCCACTTCTTAATCTTTCCCATGCTAAGCAATGAAAAAACAGGTTTTGCCCCATTCAGGGGACTTTTTGGAAGGTATTATTTTTATGCTGCTGAGTATCATGTCCATAATAGACCCATGCATGCAACCTTTCCTCCTCATCCTCCCCTCTGCCCCCTTTTTTTTGGTCCTCGTTGACATTACAAGCTTTTAACACATTTTTGGCCTAGGAGGTCTGTTGCTGGAAATATAAGTCCCAGCCAGTTATTCTCATTATATTGCCAACATAGAGCTCATTCTTGTGTGGTGTTCTGTGCTATAGAGTCTGTGTAGTGCTATCCACATTCAGAGTTCAGGTTTGTTTTGTTTTTCCCTTAAAATCTGTTACAGTTTCCTGTTTTGGGGGAAAAAAAATCAGAACTCTTTCCCATTCCATAATGTCTGACATTATTTCAAGTTTTATAATGTCTTAAGATGTATATTTTATTTTTTTTATTGGCATAGCTTTTAAATTATATTAATCCCCCCAAAATTTGGCCTTTTCCCATGGGGAAGCAAGTGAAGCTGCTCTTCAGAACAGACATTCTACCTTTATCCCATCATTTTAATAAAAAAAGAACTAGGTTTGTTTAACTCTTAAGTTTTCTCATTAATGTACCTTCACCTGAAAATTTCTTTCAAGAGAACTCTTTATAATCTTAATGTTTGCTTGAGCTACAAGAACTGCCATTTAGAAAAATAATGGGATAATAGATGGTTTATTGTTCAGTATACCTATGGAATGTGTACAAACTGAATCTATAAATAGATATTTTGAACTGGACCAGGTGGGTATTGAAGTAACACCCATCAACATGTGCTCTGCAGTGATTCTGCTTAATGTTCGAGTTCAGTTACTGGGGTGGTATGTTTTATGTTATGTTTGCAAGGCAAATGGCAGTGCTTTTGTGTGTTGGAGGAGGGGTTACTGATTTGTGCTAAGACCCACTTCTGATTGAGAGGGATAGAACTTGGGCTGATTTTTTTTTTCTTGTCAAGCCTCTTTGTAGAAATTTTTTTGTTTTTGTTCTTTGTCAGTTTTTTTTTTTAAAAAAACCTACTTTTTTGAATGTATCATGTCTTTATTAACAACAGAAAATACCCATGGTGTTTACTAAACTTGTTTACTATGTTAAAATTTCCTTTTTATTTTTAGTAGCCCAGGTTCTTGAGTTTTTCAAGACAGATTTTTTCTTAGCTGAAGTATAGTTGTATATAGAAAGGAGAATTAAGCCAGAATTTTGTGTGTGAAAAGACAGTTTCCTATCCAGGTCTTTTTCCCTTTGTCACAGGATGGGAGTATTGTCCAAATAAACCCATTAGGTTACTCCTGCAGCATGCGCTTTTAGCTTCTCTCTTAACTGAGGATCAAATATCCCTTCGTGAGCTGGCCTTCAGCTCCTTTGCTTATGTGTAGAAACCTCAGATGTTACTACATTTTGTATCTACCAGAGCTATTCAAGCAATAGTTATTTGAACCACTAGCCTTTTAAATAAAATTCTGCCCCATTACTAATGTACAGATACTGAGTTCGCTTTCATTTCTTGCCATGTTTCTTTGTACTGCTTTAGGCAAAAAGTGTTAATCTGTTTTTCTTTGATTGACATCCCAGTTTGCTTCAGTGACTGAACTTACTGATTAGTCTTTGTACTTTTTTTTATCTGTAAATTTAATGCACTGTCCAAGTGAAATGTCCTAGTTGTCATTGTGATTAAGGGGCCAACTTTCCAGGCAGCTAGCAGAGATATTATTCTGTTCCTCTCACAGCAAATTTTAATTCCTTTGCCCACACATTCCTGCTGCACTAGATGGCAGCCAGTGATAATGATGTCTGTGGCCATGTCTTGAATGTGGCAGGTTGAAGATGTACTGCCAAGGGTGATCCCAGGGCAGGTTGTTTTGCTGTCCACATATTCTAGATTGCCATTGGCAGTCCTTTGGCTACCACCTTGGGTCTTAGGACTATTGAGGGCATCTACCTAAACCCGAAATCTTTTGTCAGAAACCTTAACCTGACACAACAAGTCTTGAGTAGCTCATGCCCTGCTCTGAAGAATTCTATCTCATTGTTAAAAAAAATTCCAGCTTTTTTTATTTTTTTTAACCTAGTCACTGTTTACAGTTGTATGCTAAAGCCTGAAATATTGTCTGTGCTGTGGTGTATGAGCATTGCCAATTTTATATTTATTGCAGTGAAGAAGAAACTAAAAATATATGAAAATGAGGAGCATACCCAAGCTCCTAAATCTGTGTGGGTGCATGTGGGAGAAGTGAGTTGGGGCCTCTTGAAGGGAGGCATTTTGGAGAGGGGTCCCCCAGGCTTCTTCTCGGTGTTCCTGCTTGGGGATCACTGCTGCTAGCTGACTGGACCTCCCCAACGAAAGTTTGTGATTCTGCTTTGGCAAAGTTTCATTGACTAGTAGAACTCATTCTGTTTTAGTGTATATTTCAATATAAATGTAAACATTTCGCTCAAACTTGCTGACGTCTGTCTTCTTTTATCATAGTTTGGATTCCAATGGAAAAAAGAAGGGATGGGTTTTTTCTGCCTTATCATAAGGAAATTGGATATAGGTCATCCTGCTTTTTTTTCCTGTGGATCTGAGTGTACCAAGCTGACTTACCATTTATCTTCTTAGGTAGGGTGGGGTGAGTAGATAACAAGGAATCCTAAGTAGTAGATAAATGGAAAAATTGTTAAATGAATGTTGCAGATTGGTCAATAGTATCCGGCAGTTAAAAAGAACTCTTAAACCATAGACTCACCTTTTGACCCTCTTTTCTAATTTCAATCTTTAGAATGTATTCACATAAAATGTACCAATTTCTGCTGTTTCTCCATTTCTCACACTAACAATCACCCATCTCTTTCCACTATTGCCCCCAGCTTCAACTTAAGTGCTTCAAACAAATATTGCTGTCTCTGTATTTCTGTGCCATCTAGATGTAAAAGCCTCAGGGTAATATTTGCCATCTGTTAATCCCCATTTTACTGTTGGCTGAGAGGCCCAGGGACTGGGTTTTGGATCTTGTCTGGGATCAGAGTCCTTGCCACTACTTATTCAACCTGGGGTATCTTTTTGGCTCTAGATTTTGATGTATTGAGTTTATGATAGATACCTCCCTAGTTTACTTTCAGTTGAAAGTCCTGGGAATGAAGTGACAGCCTTCCCACCTGGACCAAGGCAATAGCTTCATTTGGTCTTTCTGCAGCCAGTAGATTCTTCTTCAATTCTGTCCTCTACATCACCACAAGAATTATTAGATTATTTGAAGTTCATGAGCCATCTTGCCTCCTACCTGAAAACCAGTAGAATTAAAATGTGTTGTTCATGGAGCACACATTTTTGGTAGTATACCTGAAGGGGTTCAAAGACTGGCTGGCTTCTATTTTAATATAATAAGTTCAGATTGACAGGAAAGTGTTATTTGGGTAAATGAATTTAAAATCTAAAGGAAACGTGACGGTCTAAGTATATAGTCAAAATATATGGCAGAAGAATAACTGTAAAATAGGCGGGAGTTGTCAACTTGTACGTGGATGGGGGGACCACAGTTGCAGATGAAAATGTTGAAGGAGGATTCATATCAGATATTCAGAAAGCACAACTGCCTCCCTTGAAGTCCACTCTTATGCATAAGGCTGGAACAGTTTCACAGATGGTTCAGTCTGCACGTATGTTGCGGACTACCTCATCTGAACTGGGTGAGTATCATCAGTCTCAATATGTTACTGTGTGTCACTGCAGACAGAATACAGGACATGAACCTCGAGCATGGACTCATATATCACCCTCACCTCTCCAGGCTGAAACATCCTCCTCCGAGTACTGTCCTCTTTAGAGCTATGAGACACTAGAATAAGGGTCAATTACTCAACTGGTCCATCAGGACCTATGCTGATGACTAACGCCATCAGTCACCAGGCCAGTAGTAATCACAGCTAATTGATATGCCAGTATAATGTTCCTTGACAGCTGAAAGTTCCTGTGGTTTTTCTATCATTCACTTTATCAGTCCACTACAGTGATACTGCTGGATTAAAATGGTTTACTCCTATAGGGGAAAAAATTTGGAGATAGTGAACTGAGGTATTTTAGTTTCTCCTGTTGCCCTTCCCCCTATATCATCACACCAAGTTCCTCCCTACCCACACCCCTAGAGGCCTTCCCTTTTTCGGCTGCTTGCTGGTTTCCCTGAGGTCACACAGCAGCAGTGGAAGCAGCCTGGGTCCTGAGCTTTTGCTGGACTGGACCCAAATTACCCCATGTAAACCTCTTCAATGGCCTAGGACAAGTGGAAGGCAGAGTGATGTGGAAGAAGGAGCAAGCTTCCTCACCAGCACCTGTACTTGGGGAAAACCGGACAAACCAAGAGAATCCATCCCCTGCTTTTCTCCAGCCATGACGGGTAAAATCTTAACCCAACTAAATGTTTTTACATAGTCAGAAAGCAAGGATCTTACGTGTTTTGCTAAACATATAGTCGTTCTTTAACTGTGGCCTGATTGTATGCTATGCCTCTTGCCTTTTGCTTATTTGCTGGTTCATTCTAGCTTGATTCACTTACATATAAAATAAAAACAATTTACACACTGATCAAGCTCTGTCAGCACACTCGTAAAAAATTCATAACACATCAGTGTATTGCAGCAGGCTTGTTGGTATCCACTGACTTAAAAGTTCAAGTCCAAGCTATTAAATGTAACATCCAACACTCTTCATGACCCGGCCCCTCTTTAATTCCCGTCCTCCTACCTTTTACTTTGAACTTTTATGCCAGTAGCATTGAACTTGAGCCCATGCCTTTGCCCCTCGTTGGGACTGCCTGTCTGGAATGTGCTCCTGCCCGTCTTTGCTGAACTGTCTCCCACTCATCTTTTAAGAACTCAAGGACACCTGGAGTGTTTTCTGACTTCCCCTATTTCCAGCACTGGTCTGTGTTAGATCTCACCTCCAAATTCCCATCATACCCTGCATATACATATCACTGTGTATTAGATGCTTATCTATTTGTCTACACTACTAGATTATGAATTCCTTGAGAATGTATTTTAAGTAGCTGTGTGTTCCCAGCACCTAGTTTAGTGATGAGTACAAACTAAGCATAGAATAAATGAGTGAATAAATGAACAAGGGAATGAATGGGAAATTGAGACAAGGGTCTCGGTGTTGCCCGGGCTAAAGTGCAGTGGCGTGACCACAGCTCACAGTAAACATGAACTCCTGGGCTCAAGCAATCCTTCCCACCTCAGACTCCCCAGTAGCTGGGACTAGAGGTGCATGCCACTGTGCTCCAACTAATTAAAAAAAAATTTTTTGTGGAGTCAGGATCTTACTATGTTGCCCAGGCTGGTCTCAAACTGCTGGTCTCAAGTGATCCTCTTGCCTCAGCCTCCCAAAGTATTAACATTACAGCCATGAGCTATCCCACCTGACGCCATGCTGCTGCTTATGAGAAAATTTGAGTGGCTTTAAAAAAACAAAGAGAAACAACAAATGTTATTCCTGCTAGTGATAAATAAAGGCAAAACTGAAACAAAATTCGGATACTGCTGTTAGTGACAAAGGGCAAAAGTGAAACAAACTTCACTGAAGAATACCAAAAACATTCTTAAACTCCTAAGACTTGAAAAAAAGAATACCCAAACCAGCAAGATGCTGCACTATGTACTTAATATGAAAGTTTCTGAGACATTTTCTGGAATTATTGGGTTAAAACTAGATAGAATTAATGATAATTTTTATAGGAAAAGTGAAGGTAGGAGAAAAAGCTATACTGGTTCAGAGGAACAAAGGTATTATGAATTGAGAAAATTACCATTGTGAGGGCTCTGAGGACCAATGATACGGGAGCGAGCTAGTGGGTAAAGAGAGGAGACCCTTTCTATTATTGAGAGCAACTTGGAATAAGGACTAGGTGGCTGCACCAGATCTTTAATTTTTTTTATTTTTTTTTTATTTTTTAGAGCTAAGGTCTCACTCAGTTGCCCAGGTTGAAGTGCAGTAGCCTGATCATAGCTCCCTGTAACCTTGAACTCCTGGGCTCAACGGATCCTTGTGTCTCAGACTCCCGAGTAGCTGGACCTACAGGCACACACCACCATGGCCAGCTAATTTTTTTTATTTTTGTACAGACAGGGTCTCACTATGTTACCCCAGTTGGTCTTGAACTCTTCTCCTCAAGAGATCCTACCACCTCGGCCTCCCAATGTATTAGGATTCCAGGCGTGAGCCACTGTGCCCGGCCCACATGATCTTTAGATACAGTCAGAGATGGGTAAAGCTGCTTTAGTTGCTTGCATCTTCTGATTTCTTAGCCAGAAACCCAAGCTTTCTTGAAATAGGAGGATAGCTGGCTCATCTTTATCAGCGATCTTTGGAGGCACAGATTTGAGTTGATCAAATGTTTATCTGCTTGTTTTCTGCAACCTGATGACCAGCCTTGTTTCCTGGAAAGCTCTGATGCTGGTTCCATCACATGGCCAGAGGGAACCAGACGCAGGG
Organism: Propithecus coquereli; assembly: GCF_000956105.1. Lineage (NCBI taxonomy): Eukaryota > Metazoa > Chordata > Mammalia > Primates > Indriidae > Propithecus > Propithecus coquereli. Next base: position 1,194,686 of record NW_012151730.1, read on the forward strand.
CCTGAATGTTTGTGTTGCGGATGTTTCCCAGTGTGAGTGGTGAAAGCCCAGTTTTAGGAAATGGAAAGTGACTGATCTACCTCTGGCAGAAAGTCCTGCGCATTTGGTCAAAGCTGCTCTCCCTTGTTTCCCTTTCTATTCTTCAGATAATAGTTTAGGATGATGAATACAGCCAGGCCTAGCTCCCCTCTATTTAGGAGGACAACGGAGGTGAAGAGTGGGGCTCAGGAAGTTTAAGTAATACGCCTAAGTCACACAGTGCAGGGATTTAACTAGAACTTTCTGACATCAAAGTCCTTGTTTTTTCCATAATAGTGTGAAGCTGTGTGACTGGTTTCAGTCCTCATCCCCAGAATGGCAGGTTAAATCTCATGTCTTTCATTCCTAATATGATGTGCATCAGCTTTTCACAGTCCTTAAAGGAGAGATAGCCAGACACAGGGAAGCCCTGGGAAAGAACAGGACTTGCACGATGGTGAGAAGTGCTGAACTCTTGCTGCTGTGGCTGTCTATGTCCAGGACAATTCTTTCTGAGCTCCAGATGGACACACTGAGCCCTGTTTATGGTCACGGTGAAAACAGGGAACTTCAAGTCCGTTTCCTTCAGAGGGGTTGGTTTTGCAACCTTTTTGTCTGGGTTAAAGTTATACCATTACTTGATTCTAAAGTCTGTTTTGATCCTGCCACCCACCCACAGGCATAGTCAGGCCCTACCTCCAGGTTCCTAAATTACTTGATTGGATTCGGCTACTCTATTTACCGTGCTTCTTACAGAATCCAGCTCCTAGTGCGGTCATCAGGTCATTCTAACAATACCCCTGCGCCAGCTGAAGCTTCCTCCCTGTTCTCTTGCCCCAAACTTCACAAATCCCCTGTGACTTAAAATGGAGCTGGACCCACGGGTCCAGCAACCTTGTCAGTTGCTTGGTGAATGGTCCCATTTCTTTGGTCCATTCAGCATTCAGGCTCAGGAAGGATGACCCACAGGGAAATAGAAGTCATCTGAGCCTTATGACCCCACCCGACCCTTGCAGGGCTAGGGTTGGGATTGAGCTTTTTTTATGTTATGGAAGAGAATGCAGTAGCTAGACCTGCGCAGAAGGCCAAGAGCACTTCCCTGAGGCCTTGACTTCTCCCCTTTGCACTGACAAGTCTGGCTTTGAGACCCAGGGGTGTTTTATGCTGACTACTGCTGCCAACAAAAAGGCATTCTGTCTCTCTGGGCCGCCAGACTTCAGAAAGGGCCTATTCATAACTGGGTTGTGCTATTTCCTCCCTGGGGGGTGGGGGGGAGTAAGAAAAGTTCTGCAGACGTGGAACAGCAAGAAAATCTGAGGCTGCTGCCCTCCCACTCTGTCTGAACATCCAGGATGCTGAGGATTCAAAGATTAAGACCCTGAGACCTTGCAAAAGGGAAGGATTCCCTCGGGGTTTGCTTGAATAGATTTCTCCCAAGATATTGCCAAGAGAAAGGGGGAAAACAGGAATATTGATAATCCACAGGAATATAGATAATCACATTGTTTGGCCCAGTACAGTGGCTCTCAAACTTTATTGTGCATAGAGCTCCTGGAGCGTTCCACCTCCAGAGACTGTAATTCAGTAAGTGCGAAGTAGGGTCCTGGATGTGCATTTTAAACAGGTCTAGGGTCACATTTTGACCCAAAGTTTAAGAGGCCAACTTGGAGGTATAGTGCAGAAGCCTGCAGTCCCAGTTACTTGGGAGGCTGAGGTGGGAGGATCACTGGAGCCCAGGAGTTCCAGGCCAGCCTGGGGGCATACACACACACACACACACACACACACACACACACACACACACAAAGGCAATTTGGAATGCTTCTCCCGCTGCCAGCCCCCAGCCTGGTTTATTCAAGATAGCCACAGCAGAGACTCTATGGTCCTCAAGTTGTGGTTTTAGGCTGGGTGGTGGCTCAGGTTTATAATCCTAGCACTCTGGGAGGCTGAGGCAGGAGGATCCCCCCCTTTTTTTTTTGGAGACAGAGTCTTGCTGTTGCTAAGTAGAGTGCCATGGCATAAGCCTAGCTCACAGACACCTCGAACTCCTGGGCTCAAGCGATCCTTCTGCCTCAGCCTCCTGAGTAACTGGGACTACAGGCATGAGCCACCATGCCTGGCTAATTTTTTTCTATATATTTTTAGTTGTCCAGCTAATTTCTTTCTATTTTTAGTAGATAACAGAGTCTCGCTCTTGCTCAGGCCAGTCTCGAACTCCTGACCTCAAGCTATCCTCCTGCCTTGGCCTCCCAGAGTGCTGGGATTACAGGCGTGAGCCACCATGCCCAGCCAGGAGGATCCCTTGAGCTCAGGAATTTGAGAGTGAGCAAGAGTGAGACCCCATCTCTATTTAAAAAAAAAAAAAAAGTTGTGATTCTCATCCCAGCAAATGATAGACCATTTAAATGACATCAGGCCTGAGAGCTCAGTGCTGGAGTGTTTCTTAGAGTTTAAGATTATTTACTGGCAAGATGAGCAGGGTCACCATGAAAGAGAAAATAAAAGTCCATTTGGCCAGTTGGACTGTGGAAATCCTATATTGATTCTCCAAACTGGGGAGCTGACTGCATGGAGGATTCATTATGAAGATATCTCTTGTTATCATGAAGGTCTTCTGATCATATGTCTGGAAAGAGTACTGGACCAAGGTGTAAACTTGAGTCTGATGAGCTACTAATGAGCTGATTTTTTCTGGGCCTTACTTCATCCATCTGCATAATGAGAGGTTGGCCAAGGAAACCCCTTAGGTTCTCTCTAGCTGACTTTCTAGTGGCTGCAGCTTGCTTCTGGTCTTCATCCTCAAGCATGCTATACTTGGACAGGGGCCAGCTCTAATTCTCCCACTCACCATTTGCCCAATATAACTAGAACAGTACCTGGCACATAGTAACTGCTTATTAAATATTTTTTTTGCAGGAATGAATAAATATTTACAACTAGTCATAAGGTAAAATAGTTCTTATTGAAACAATGCTCCAGGTAGTTAGGCAGGGCTAGGAGGAGCTGAGACTGCTACAGTCCTGCCAGCTGTGAGAACTCTTGACCAGTGACTGGGCTGGGTGGCTTCATCAGGAAATCCGACAACTTCAGAGATGGCCACATTTATTTTCCTTTAAACGTATCTAATTTGTCTTATAAAAGGAATACATGTACATTGTGGAAAATATGTAAATTTTTAAAAATACAAAAAAAAAGCTTTAGGCCAGGCATAGTGGCTCACTCCTATAATCCTAGCACTTTGGGAGGTCGAGGCAGGAGGATTGCTTGAGGCCAGCCTGAGCAAGAGTGAGACCCCATGTCTAAAAAAAAAAAAAAAGAAAGAAAGAAAAATTAGCCAGGTATGGTGGTGCACACCTATAGTCCCATCTACTTGGGAGGCTGAAGCAGGAGAATAGCTTGAGCCCAGGATTTTGAGGCTGCAGTGAGCCATGATGACGCCACTGCAGTCTAGCTAGGGTGACACAGCGAGACCCTGTCTCAAAAAAAGAAGAAAAAATTAATTAATTAAATTAAATAAACCTTAGCTGGGTACAGTGGCACAAATCTGTAGTTCCAGCCACTTTGGATGCTGAGGCAGGAGGATTGATTGAGGCCAGCCTTGGCAACATAGTAAGACACTGTCTCAACAAATAATAATAAAAATAAATGAAGTTTAAAAGCCACCCACAATCCAGTGATTTTTCTATACTTTTGGAATTGGAAGAAAATTATGTATATGTTTTTTATTTTTATTTTTTATTTTTTTATTTTTTTTTGAGACAGAGTCTCACTGTACTGCCTGGGCTAGAGTGCCGTGGCGTCAGCCTAGCTCACAGCAACCTCAAACTCCTGGGCTCAAGCGATCCTCCTGCCTCAGCCTCCCGAGTAGCTGGGACTACAGGCATGCGCCACCATGCCCGGCTAATTTTTTCTATATATTTTTAGTTGTCCGATTAATTTCTTTCTATTTTTAGTAGAGATGGGGTCTCCCTCTTGCTCAGGCTGATTTCGAACTGCTGAGCTCAAACAATCCGCCCGCCTCGGCCTCCCAGAGAGCTAGGATTACAGGCGTGATGTGTATGTTTTTTAAATCACCCGTAATTCATAGATGACCATTGTTAAATTTTTAATGCAATTTTCAACTTTTTTTTATGCATGTCAATATGTATTTGGAATATATACTCTTTATTTAGTGTCATATCCCGAATTCTCTGCTTACATGTCCTTTAAAGTCTTAAGCATCATTTCTGATGGTGTCATGATAGAGTAGTGCATTTAACCACTTCCTCATTAGGGACATTCAAGTTGTTTCCTTCATGCTTTATATTATAAATATCACAGTGATAAGCACAGCTGCCCACAGAGTTTTATCTGTGTTTCTTATTTTCTTAGGCTAGAGTTCCAGGCGTGGAATTATTGGATCAAAGAGAATAAAGCCCTTTAAGCTTCTTGAAACACAGTGCAAAATACTTTGTAGAAAAGTTTTCACCAATTTACACTGAAGGTCGGTAGCTTTCAATGAGCTTTGTAACTGCCTCTGCAGAAGAGGGAAAAAAGCACCGCAAGCTTGGAAGGCGTCCCTGCCGCGGTGTGGCCCCTCCAGTGGGAGGTGAGACGCACGGGGGTTCCTCCTACGGTTCTGCCTCAGTGTCCCCTCCGCCGGTAGGGCCACCGTCCTCTGTCCTCAGTCTTTGAGTTCTTCATTTTTTAAGATCCAGGAGAAAAAATGGGCCAGGGGTGGAGGATGTTAGCGGTAATGGCGGTGGGGGCGGGGGAATCCCCTACGTTTGAGCAAAGAGAAATTCGTCAACAAGAACCCAACACTTGGAGGTCCTTCACAGAAACGTCCGCCTATTCTAACGTGAGCTTCCAGAAATAATCAGGATTAACGAAAGAGAAGGCGGTAGCCAGGTAGGAGTTGGAGAAGGGGTCGCTGGCTTTCCCCTCCAGGTGGAGAGCTGCGGCCCCTTTAAGGACAAATCCGGGACCTGGCCCTTTAAATCTGTGTCAGTTTCCACAGACGTCAGCGGGCAGGCCGGCCGCCCGGCTGTTTACCGCCCCGCCGCGCCGCTCACTTTCCGAGTTCCGAGCGCCCGGGCCGCGGCGTCCGCCTGCCCTTAAAGGGCCCGCGCCCGGGAGAACTCGCCGCGCCGCCGGGCGTCGGGTCGCACCGCCCATCACGCCCCTCACCCTCCGACTCTCCTCCCTTCGCGGCCGCTCCCGCCGACGGCCGGCTTCTCCTCCCTCCCCTTTCCCGGCGTCTCCGGGCTCCCGGTAACAAGCCGTGCCTCCTCTCACTGCCCTGGCCGGGGGCTGCAGGGTCTCGGGACCGTGCTCAGTCGCCCGCGAGCTGGGGCCCTTTCCCGTAGCCCGTACTCCGTCCCTCCCCTCCGCCGCCCCCTCCCCTCCGGGGCTCCTAGGAGCGTCTTCCCTGCTCCTGGGAGGGGACATTTCCTAATCTCAGGCCGGGGTTAAAGTTCTGGTCCTGGTGAGATGCTGGAAGCTGCGGCCGTAGCCGCAACCCGTCCCGGAGGTGTCCTGTCGCCTGTCGCCGCCACCACCACCGCCACCGCTGCGACTGCCGCCCTGCCGGGGCCATGTTCGCTCTGGGCTTGCCCTTCTCGGTGCTCTTGGTAGCCTTGGTCGAGAGCCATCTGGGGGTTCTGGGGCCCAAGAACGTCTCGCAGAAAGACGCCGAGTTTGAGCGCACCTACGTGGATGAGGTCAACAGCGAGCTGGTCAATATCTACACCTTCAACCATACTGTGACCAGAAACCGGGTGAGGGCTGGGGCTGGGCTTGGGGGCTGGGGGTGAGTGGGTGAGCAGACAAGGGCTAGGCAATCTGCCACTCCCCTGCCCTTTAGGAGGTCCCGTACCCCATGAATGAGCCACCCTGCTGGGTTCCCAGTTCCTAGAACCACACTGGAGCCTCTTGACCAGTCCTCCTTCCTTTGCCACCAGTTTTTCTCTGAGGCCCCAACTGGACAGTTTTTGAAGTTGTCTCATTCCCTTCTCCTTTTAGACCCCCATCCTTCAACCAGTGGTGGTCTGAGCAGGCCTGGCCTGCTGCCTACCCTAACCCCCAGGGTCCGACAGCTCTGTGGGGTCTGGGTGCAAGGAGAAGCAAGCTTGCTACTGGGCTTGCCCACAAAACCTCAGGGGAGTGAGACTCGCCCAGAACTGAAAGGCTCTGCCCAGGCAAGATACAACTCAGACTCCCCGGGGAGATGAATGCAGGACTTCCTAGCCCTCTTCCTGCCTGGGAAAACCAGCTGGTCTTGTGAGTTGGGGGTGTCGGAGATAAGGCCAACTGCAAGTTGGATGGGAAGGGAAAGAGAGTTTGTCCACTGTGAAGAATCCACGTCACCCTGACTTCTCTTTCATTTCTTCCCCAGTTGTGAGTCCCCTGGTTGAACATGGGTGTAGCTAGGTCTGGGAAGTTGAAGTCTAGATCTCAGGCAGAGCTGAGATTGAGAGAATTTTTGCAGCCTGGCTGTGTGGTCTCCTGCCCAGCTCTCTCTTTCTCTCTCTTTCTCTCTGCCTCTCTCTACAACTGGTTTTACTGGGAAGCAATGGAGTTGAGAATGGGGAATCTGATTTTTTTCGGAATGGGGAGGGGTTTGGTTCTATGGCAGGCCAGGATCTGCTCTCAGTGCCTGGTTCTCTGAAATTTGATCTCCTCCTGCTTGGAGTCCTTTCTTCCTTTTTTCCCATATCTGAGGTCACCCCAAGAGCTGTGGCCTCTTCCCTTTGGGGAAATGCTGTCCTAGGGCTTGGGTTCCGGCAGTCCAATAACAAGCATTCCCAGGATTTATTTAGTTTTATTTTTTCTTTAAGTTCCTACTGTCCTATGTATGTTCCTCCGTAGCTCCAACCGAGGCTCAGAGATGTGAAGTGCCTTTTCCACAGCCCTGTCCCTTGGTCAGACCTAAAGACACAACTTGGCTTTCAACACCCTCCCCATGGGCTTTGGCCCTCAGATTAGTTGTTGAACTGGAGCTTCCTGCTGGTCTCCTGGCTCACAAGGAAGAAGATTGAGGAGCATTTCTTGCTCTCCTATGTCCACATATGTCATGTGTGTGTGTACACACACATGTATGTGCAGGCCTGTGCATCCCATGCACATGGATAGAAATGGGGTATCCCAGAGACTTCCAAGTCCTCTGTTTTGTTTCCTGCAGGGGAGTTAGGCTGTGCAGTTGCTTGGGTCCTGCTGCCCTGCACACAGCTGCCATCCAGGAGCTGGTCCCTTCTATAAGCCTCTACTCTGATTCAGCGCAAGTCCCTCCTGGAGACTAGGGGTTGTTCTGGCAGAAGAAGGGGTGAAGGCAGCTTCCCAGCCTGACCAGAATGGAGAAGGAACAGTGGCTGGCGTGAGGGAGGGCAGGGCTCACAGTCTCTGGAGCCACGTGTCCTGGGTGGCCGATGCTTGAGAGAAGAGCATTTCCATGTCATCCTGCAGACGGAGGGCGTGCGTGTGTCTGTGAACGTCCTGAACAAGCAGAAGGGGGCGCCTTTGCTGTTTGTGGTCCGCCAGAAGGAGGCTGTGGTGTCCTTCCAGGTGCCCCTAATCCTGCGAGGGCTGTGAGTAGGACCTGGGGATCAGGGGGGTGGGGTGTGGCCCAGGCCAGGCCTTGCCCAGAGCCTCACCCAGGAGCCCCCTGTTTCTCCTCCCCGTTCCCTGAGGCTGGAGGCTGGTCAGAGCCATGAGGGCCAAGTCCCCAGCTGGAGCTTGCGTATCCACCTAGGGGGAGGGAGGTGGCGGAGACCGGACAGGAGGAATTGGGGCCTTGCTGCTCTGGAGCGGCAGGCCAGCTGGGGCAGAAGCACGTCCTGACTCTGCGTTGGGCCGTAGGTTTCAGCGCAAGTACCTCTACCAAAAGGTGGAGCGCACGCTGTGTCAGCCCCCCACCAAGAATGAGTCTGAGGTGCAGTTCTTCTACGTGGATGTGTCCACCCTGTCACCAGTCAACACCACGTACCAGCTCCGAGTCAGCCGCATGGATGACTTTGTGCTCAGGTCCGCAGGGTAGCACGAGGGGACCGTGGGGCCCGTCCTCCTTCCCGAGCTCTGGGAGTGACTGCAGGGGGGCTCTTCTCTGCCCTGCAGGACCGGGGAGCAGTTTAGCTTCAATACGACAGCAGCCCAGCCCCAGGTAAGATCTCCCTGTCGGCCAGCCCTCAAGAGGAGAAATGGGGGAGCTCGAGCTTGAGAATGAGGTGGTCACTGGTCTTTGCTGGGGCGTTCAAGTCGGTTGTGCTCTCCTTGAAGGGACTCTCTGGAAACAGACGCTCTGGCCCTGAGGGGGTGAGGGACAGTGCAGAGACAGGGGGTCTGGTTGCCATCTGTCCCACTCTGCCTCTCAGGCACTGTCCTGAGTGTGCAGCTGAGGTGGGAGGGAATGATCTACAGAAAATGAGGCTACTATGGTCAAGGCCCTTCTCCCCAGAGAGCCTCCACGCCCAACCCTGAGAGGATTCTGGGTCCTTGCTTATGGGACACTGTTCCCTTCCAGAGGGGCCGAGAGAGCATGCTCATGAGATGGGGTTCTCCCCACCCCTCCTATGTCCTCAGTACTTCAAGTATGAGTTCCCTGAGGGAGTGGACTCGGTGATTGTCAAGGTGACCTCCAAAAAGGCCTTCCCCTGCTCAGTTATCTCCATCCAGGACGTCCTGGTGAGTTGCCTGCTCTTGTACTCTCCTCCGGCCGGCAGCAGGGCTGCTAAAGCCAAGGGCAGGCCCAGATCCCCATCCGTCTGCCTCTCCCCTCCCTCTGTAGTGCCCTGTCTATGACCTGGACAACAACGTTGCCTTCATCGGCATGTACCAGACCATGACCAAGAAGGCAGCCATCACTGTGCAGGTAGGAGACACGCGTGGCCCTATGGGAGGTGTGGCCAGGCAATAAACTGGGTAACTTTCCAAGCCCTTGCTCCCTTTCCTCTGCCCATTCCTATCTCACACAAGACTGAGTCTTGGCCCTCCAGTCCTTGTGACTTTGAGTCCTCTGAGCCACAATCCCAGTCACCCTTGGGGATGGGAAGGAGCGGCTGTCACATTTGCTTCACTCATTGTAATAATGGTGAGGCAAGGAAAGGGCCCCAGAGCCCTGGCCGATGCTGGGTGCTACCCTTGGCTAAGGCTGGGGACAGGGTGGGGGAAGCCATGTGTTCACTTCACAACATCAAGTTATGCAACTGACGGGGCAGTCTTGCAACCACACTTCTCCTGGCTCATGCCCAACCTGTAGCAGCACAAACCATGCAGAACACACATATTTGCTCACCTGGCCATTGTGTAGGCACAGGATTTGGGCTCTGGTGCCAGATAATCCTGGCACTACCACTTACTGGCAGTGTGACCCTCAGCTAACTTCTCTAAGCCTATCCAGCAAGGAGAGTAATAGTACTTATCTTAAGGGTCTTTGTGAGGGTTAAGTAAAATAATGTCTGTACAGAGTTTAGCATAAGGTCTGGCCCGAGGTAAGTATTCAGAAGAGGATGATGATGGTGATGTTGGTGATGATGATGTCCATCATCGTCCTCCTGCAGCGCAAAGACTTCCCCAGCAACAGCTTTTATGTGGTGGTGGTGGTGAAGACCGAAGACCAGGCCTGCGGGGGCTCCTTGCCTTTCTACCCCTTTGTAGAAGGTATGTTTTGTGCCCTGGGCCTGGCTAGGGATGGGGAGGGTTGGTCTCTTTCTGGGAGGAAAAAGAGCCTGCAGGGGTGTTCGGTGGACCTGGTGGCGCATGGATGTTTGGACTCAGACTCTCCAAGGCCTGGTCCCACCAACTCTAGCCAAGCTTCAGGCTCCTACTTCTGTTATCCATTTGACATTTTCCTTCCAGATGAACCAGTTGATCAAGGGCACCGCCAGAAAACCCTTTCGGTGCTGGTATCTCAAGCAGTCACGTGTGAGTGTGGATGGCTGAGTGGGGATGGACAAGCCTCTCTAGCTCTCCTTTCAGACTTGGGGTGTAGGGTGTTCCCTGTGCAAGCAGGCCAGTGGGGCAGGGGGGGGGGCAGCGTTCTTGGCAGGCTTCCAGATAGGGAGGGCCAGGAAGTGAGTTCCAGTGTAATGTACAGAGAGTCTGAGACTAAAGATTGAAGTACTGAGTTCTGGTTCATTCTCTGCCACTTATCAGCAGTGTGATCTTATTGAGCCTCAGTTTCCCTGTCTGTCTATAACAGAGGTAATGAAATTTGTCCCATTAATCTCACTCAGTTGTGAGGGTTAGCATAAAATTAGCAAGAAAGTACTGGGCCTGGGGTCGGTGCTCAATAAATATTTACTGAGTGATTAAGTGGGGCTTTTCACAAATAGGAAAGTATTAGGTAAAAATAAGGGATTGTGACAGGAGGGGAAAGAAGGTGCCTCTCCTGTGTGGGTTATTTATTCGGCGAATATTTATTGAGCACTTCCTGGGTTCTAGGTGTGTGCCAGGGCCTGGTCCCTAGGGAGCTCCTGTCTGCAGGGACAGGAGGCTGTCGCTCTGCAGGACGAGGAGAGCTGTGATGAGCAAAGCACAGGCTACTGTGGGGACGCAGGACAGAGAAGCTTCTTAAGGGGCACAGTCCCTGAGCTGTGGCTTGAAGGTTAAGTCAAGATGGAGTTTTCGAAAAGTAGAAGTGAAAGTTCTAGCACAGGGAGCAACATGAGCAAAGACAGGGTCATGTCAGAGTTCGGCACGTTTGGGGACTGCCGGTTGCTTACTCTGGCTGGGCATTAGGTTTAAGGGGAGAAGTGGTAAGAGATCGAGCTGGGCGGAGAAGCCAGATCACAGAGGCCCTTGGGTGCCATGATGGGAAGTGTCAGGTTTTGCTGTGTTCGCCTTCTTGCTTCCCTCCCGCAGCCGAGGCCTACGTGGGTGGGATGCTGTTCTGCCTGGGCATATTTCTCTCCTTTTACCTGCTGACTGTCCTCCTGGCCTGTTGGGAGAACTGGAGGTAAAGTGGAACTGCTGGGCCCTCCCCTGGTCTGGGGTGGGTTTGGCAGGGCACATCAGAGAGACAGGCTGGCAGGATCTGAGCTGGCCCAGAGTGTTCTTCACCATCCACAGGGCATGGGGAGGCAGGCCCCTGTTAGGGTCTGTGGTCCATGGGCCTCTCCTCTGGAAACCAACCCCTCCCCTCAACCTTCTTCTTCCTAAGCAGGAAGAGCCCGCATTGCTCCCTAGCCTGAGAGTAGCCCTTGGATCCAGGGTGGAGGGCAAGGTTTTAGGGATCAGAATGGGATGGAGCAGGGAGAAGGAAAACCAGCCCAGCACTGAGGGTCTGTCCCATCTGGGTGGCCTCTGGATTCTGTCCCTGCAGGCAGAAGAAGAAGACCCTGCTGGCGGCCATGGATCGAGCCTGCCCAGAAAGTGGTACCTCCTGGGGGCTGGGTGGGGAGGAGGGGCCTGTGTGTTTCAGAGGGGACAGTGGTGGGTGTTCACTCAGAGGTTGGGGGAGGAAGGGCTGAGGGCTTTGGAATGTTCAGACTGGGAGTCACACTCTGCACATGGGAACGGGGCTGGGGGGTATTGTGCCCATCCATTCCTGCCATGAACACCTTAGTGGCTGTCACTCGATTTGTGCTCTGTGTCTATCTACACTGTCTGTCTGCCTCAGGCAGTGACACTCACAGTCTCTGGGATTATTAACCTTTCATTTTCTCTCCCTTCCTCCCACCCCTCCCTCTCCTTCTGTCCCTCCTCCTGCTTGGGACCTTCTCTGTCAGCTTCTCTCCTTGGTAAGCTCCAGATGCTGCGGGCAGAGGAGCTAGCGTCCAGCGTGGGGAGGGAGGTGAAGCACAGGGCTGTCTGGGGGGACCTGGGCAGGCCAGATGATTCTGTGCTTGCTGCCAGTGGCTTAAATGTGTCAGTCCCTTGACCATCCGCCCTCTCCAGGGAGGACAAAGGGTGGTGGTGTCTCCATGGGAGAGGCAGGTGGGAAGTTGGGGCAGGTGCTAGGGGTGGGAGTGAGAGGTGTTTGCCTGGATAGGTGCTTATTCTTTGCTGCTGGCATGGCGTGTCTGTGGCTGTCTTGTCTGGATTCTCCCTTTTCTCTTCTCCCTGGCTCTAGGCCTCTTTCTGCTTCCAGGGCTAAGGGAACCTCGACTTCTCATTGTAGGTCACCCTCGAGTTCTGGCTGATCCCTTTCCTGGCAGCTCCCCTTATGAGGGTTACAACTATGGCTCCTTTGGTACGTGTCCAAGCCGGAGGCTGTGCTTGCCTTCCACAACCTGGTCTCCTTAGGCTGCCACCTCCTGATGCCCCTGCCCCTGCCACTGCTCAGAGCCCCTTAGGGATGGTCCAGCATCCCCTTCCCTGAGGTCTGTCCTGCCTGCCTCACCACTGATCGTTCCCTACAGAGAACGGTTCCGGATCCACTGATGGTTTGGTTGACAGCGAGGGCACTGGGGACCTCTCTTACAGTTACCAGGGTGAGTGGGCCAGGCAGGGAGGGGCTGTGTGGTGCAGGGCTGGTGTTGGCTGGGTGAAATGTCATGGTGGGCGGATGCCTCTTCTGCCGGATGCTGGAACCAGGGAAGGGCCTGCTGTTTTCTTGCCCCTCTCCTCCCTCATCCTCTCCTCATCCTCTCCTCCTTGGTCCTGGTTCCTTGGTAACTTTCCCTTTCCTTTGAAGGGCACGACCAGTTCAAGCGGCGCCTCCCCTCTGGCCAGATGCGGCAGCTGTGCATTGCCATGGGTAGATGTGGGGAGGGGGTGGGGCCGCCCTGCCAATCAGCTCCTGCGAGGGCAGTTGACTGCCGACACCAGGGCCAGAAAGACGCTTTGTGCATGGCTTCCCCATCTGATGCCAATGATTTCCAGCTCTGTGTCTTCTGAGATAGGCGGGCACTGGCCCCGATGCTGGTGGGCTGGTACCTCAGCTGCCCCCAGGCCAGATGTTGTAGTTTGCTGTCTTCTTTGCATGCTGGGTTAGGGCTTGAGGGCATGGGTGTCACATTCTGGGCCCTAGGGGCTTTGGTCAGGCAATGTCACAGGAGGAAGCTTCTGAAGGCAAGAGACAAAACAGGATAAAGGAGAGATGCTCTTTCTAGAGGCAGCATCATTGCCCTGCCTGCAATCCACACCCACTGGATCTTAACCCTGGCGCGGGGCGGGGGGGAGAGCGGTGGAGGGGAGCGCCAAGGCAATGTCGTCTCAGAACCCACAGGGCTGGGTACCTTCTAATCAGCATGACTTGCCGAGTTCAATCCTGTGGCTTATGTCCGGGGCCGAGGATCTGCCCGGTGTCCTGGCTTGGGACGCCCTAGCTCAGCGAGGGAGCCAGGAGTGGAGCAAGGCTGGAGCAGACCCTGTTCCATGGCCTCTTTGCAAAGCCCGCCCTTGCTCCCCACTAGGACTTGGGGATATGTCCTCCCAGCTCCTGAGCCCGCCTCCACCCCTGCTTGGAGCCCCAGCCTACAATTTACCTCTTCCTCCCCGCCTAGTAATTTTCACAGTGGCCTCAGATGGGTGGGGGCAGACCACGGGTTTCGTGCTCACCGGCACAACCCCTCCCTCCCTGCGCTTCCCAGGCCGCTCCTTTGACCCAGTGGGTACTCGGCCGCGGCTAGACTCCATGAGCTCTGTGGAGGAGGATGACTACGACACGTTGACCGACATCGATTCAGACAAGAATGTTATTCGCACCAAGGTCTGACCTGTGGGCTGGCCTGGGCAGGGGTTTCCTGAGGAAGGGACATTCTGTGCTCAGGCCCCTGCGTGTTTCCCACTGACATGGTGTTTTAGGGAAGCAGAGGGAAAGAGCTCGGCTGGGGCAGCGTAGGTTCCTGGGGAAACTAATTCAACCTCCAACCCCTTCCCGACTGATGGACCAAACCCTCTCGGTCTAACTGGCTGCCGCAGTGGGATGGCCTAGAACCCCGCCCACCTGAATCCGGGCCTGTCTGAGGGTGGCTCCTGTTGTCCACCTCCAATCCGAGTGACAGGGGCACTCCCAGGCACTGGGTAAGTGGGGCTCACTCCTGCTTCTCCCAGCAATACCTCTGTGTGGCCGACCTGGCACGGAAGGACAAGCGCGTTCTTCGGAAAAAGTATCAGATCTACTTCTGGTGAGTGGGCCAAGCAGACTGGGGTTCCTGTTACTGGGGGGTGGTATTGGCAGGTGATGGTGGTGGCTTCTTAGGTCCCGCCCCTCACCGCTGCCCTCTCGCCCAGGAACATCGCCACCATCGCCGTCTTCTACGCCCTTCCGGTGGTGCAGCTGGTGATCACCTACCAGACGGTGAGAGGGCAGGGCTGGCTCACCTTCGCCATAGCCTGGGACACCGCCCTGGCGTGGGGCTCTGGAACGAGCACAGGTCTTAGGTCATGGGGCCCGAGTTCAAATCCTAGCTCTGCCTCACTAGCTGTGTGACCTTGGGCAAATCACTTAACCTCCCTGAGCAGCAGTTTCTCCATCTGCAGAGTGGGGGCAGCATAATGCCAATGGCAGCACCTTCCCCGGGTGGCTGTGGGGGTTATGAAACAGTGTTGGCTTCCCTTCCCTTTTCTCTGTACTGTGGGCCAAGAGCTTCCATCCTGGACACGCCTCAGGGCTTTTAGCCACACCTGATGAGGGGGAGTGCTGGCTGGCAAAGCTCTTTTGAAAAGCAGCCTGTGCCTAGTGTACAGTGTGGCCACACCTGCCAGCAGTGGTGGCACTTGCTCTCTCTTGCCACGTGGCCCAGGTGGTATGGTATGGGCTGTGGGCAGAGTGGGTGGGTGTTAGCAGCCTACCCCCTGCCCCCACTCCTGCTGCAGGTGGTGAATGTCACAGGGAATCAGGACATCTGCTACTACAACTTCCTCTGCGCCCACCCACTGGGCAACCTCAGGTGGGGACCGTGCTGGGAGGCCCCCTTGTCTGGGCCAAGGGTGAAGCGGGGCGGGGCAGGGCTTTGCAAATGCCTGCCTGGGCTGGAGCAGAGCCCTGGGCCCAAGCAGTGCGCCTTGTGTTGCCCTTTCTAGCGCCTTCAACAACATCCTCAGCAACCTGGGGTACATCCTGCTGGGGCTGCTCTTCCTGCTCATCATCCTGCAGCGGGAGATCAACCACAACCGGGCCCTGCTGCGCAACGACCTCCACGCCCTGGTGAGGGACGCCGCCTGCCTGCTGAGGCCTCGGCTCCAGGACGCCCTTGCTGGCAGGCGTGGCATGGCCCTGCACCCTACCCCCAACCTGCCCGGGCCAGCCTGCCCTGCACACACACCCCACCCCTCCTCCTCCTCCACTCCTCTCTGGGCCCCTTCCTGTCTCACTTCCTCCCTCCCTTCCCTTCTCCCCAATAGGAATGTGGGATCCCCAAGCACTTTGGTCTCTTCTATGCCATGGGCACAGCCCTGATGATGGAGGGGCTGCTTAGTGCTTGCTATCACGTGTGCCCCAACTATACCAACTTCCAGTTTGGTGAGTGGGGCCTCCCTCTTCTTTGGCTGAACCCATAGCAGGGACCTGCCTGAGTCCTCCACCATCCCCAGCCACTCACAGGGGCCCCCAAGACTCAGCCCAATAGACAACTCCAAGGCTGGAATGCTGGTGTGTGCACACATCCTGGCATAGAGAAAATGGGCATCTGGATGCTGTTTCATTTATCTGTTGAGCTTTTCTCATGTGAAGGTGTGTGCAAGCACTCAGAAGACTAAGATAAGTAAGAAACGGTCCCTGATTTCTGGATGCTCACAGACTAAGACACTCAGACTAAGTTGTCCTTGCCATCAGGACATGTCAGACTCTGGGTGACAGCCTGGGGTGGCAGTGTGGGGTGGCAGGGACAGTTAAGGGACTGGCGTTCAAATGCCAACCTGCCACCAACTCGCTCTGTGGCCATGGCAAGGCGTTGGGGCTCTCTCTTCCTCTCTGGATGTCGGGGCCGGGAGTTGTCTGCTAAGGCCTAGTGGGTGTTTCCGTAGCTCACTCCATGTCCCCCAACCTAGACACGTCCTTCATGTACATGATCGCCGGACTCTGCATGCTGAAGCTCTACCAGAAGCGGCACCCTGACATCAACGCCAGTGCCTACAGCGCCTACGCCTGCTTGGCCATCGTCATCTTCTTCTCTGTGCTGGGCGTGGTGAGGGCCTGACCCGCTCTGCCTTGAGCCCACTGACTTGTTCTCCCCACCCTATGCGATAGGAGAGGTGCATGTGTGTTCGCACGTGCGGGCATGCACACCCCCTCTCTACCTCCTGCGGAAGAGATCCCTGCTCCTTCCCTGAGATGCCTTCCTGGGCCCCCCTCTCAGAGTCCTGGCCTGGCCAAGCAGTGAGCCCCAAGAAGGGCGGGCCATGGGAGCAGCATCCTTCGGGCCCTCCTCACCTCTGCCCCCGGTGGCCTCCTGGCAGGTCTTTGGCAAAGGGAACACGGTGTTCTGGATCATCTTCTCCATCATCCACATCATTGCCACCCTGCTCCTCAGCACGCAGCTCTATTACATGGGACGCTGGAAGCTGGGTGAGGGCATGCCCAGGGCAGGGCCTGTGGGAGGGGACCTGGAGGGCCTCATGGAATGAGGGATGGTGGCCTCAGGGACCTGGACACCCAGGAGACACTCAGGTTCTGGAGGAACCACTGGGCAAGGAATCCGATAAGGCCTGGGCGTGGCTCTGCCCACTGAAGGCCCTAGCTCAGCTGGCCCAGGCCCGGGGTCCAGCGAGGAAGGGCGCCCTGTGCCTCTCAGCACCATGCCCTCTCCTTGCAGACTCGGGGATCTTCCGCCGCATTCTGCACGTGCTCTACACCGACTGCATCCGGCAGTGCAGCGGGCCCCTCTACGTGGTACTGCCCGGCTCCCCATCCCCTCTCTCCTCCGTCCCCTCTCGTCCCTCCAGCGGGGAGGGGGGCACAGCAGAGAACCCAGGGTAGGGGCAGGGGCCAGCTGACTGGGGCCTTCTTCCCCTTCTCCCCCGTCTCCCTTCCCCTCTCTCAGTCCCCGTGTCTCTGCGTCCCTGCAGGACCGCATGGTGCTGCTGGTCATGGGCAACATCATCAACTGGTCGCTGTGAGTCTGGCCGTTGTCTGTGGTGGCCCGGCTGGGTGGACTGCTGGGGATCGGGCCAGCCACTGGCTGCCTTGGAGGCTGTGGACAACTTCTTAATGTTGGGCATGAGAAATGGGGGCTAAGGACAGAGGTGTTGGCACCTGGGCTTCTGGAATCTTCGGTGGGCCTCTGAACCCAGCCCCACATCATAACGAAGCATGGTGGGGGCAGGGGCAAGGAAGAGCCCCTTTCTTGCTCTTGGCCCCCTCCAGCTCCACCAGCCCCTCACCCTTCTTGCCAGGGCTGCGTACGGGCTCATCATGCGCCCCAATGATTTTGCCTCCTACCTGCTGGCCATTGGCATCTGCAACCTGCTGCTTTACTTCGCCTTCTACATTATCATGAAGGTGAGTGGGGAATGAGCAGCCCGTCAGCTGCTCTGCTCTTGCGGGAGGGAGATAGGCATGGCCTGCCTGGGGCAGCACTTTGCGGGAGTGGAGTTTTCTGTGCATTTGTCTATGCCAGTGAGGCTTGAGGAGGGGAGAGGCTAAAGCCTCTGGGTGTGCCCCCTGCGAGCCCACTGCAGCCCAAAGGCCATTCACTGAGCCGCTTCCATGTCCCGTGAATGTCGCAAGTTGCTGAGGGCCCCTTTCAGTGCAGGAGGGGCTGAGAGGAGGTAGGAGCTGAACTGTGGTGGGCCTGGGCCTCTGAGGACCAAGCTTCCCGAGGGACCCCCGGGCCAGTGTGCTTTGCCAGCACAGGGTTCTGGGTTCAGGGAGGCCCAGCCAGAGTGGACGTTAGGGCGAGGACAGCAGGCTGCTGGTGTGGGGACAAGTTGAGCTCTGTGGCTGTGTGGGGTGCTATGAAGCCAAGATGGCTTCCTCAGGGATTGGTCCTGAAAGCCCGGGAGGGCACTGGGAGGGAAACTCGGAGAGGCCAGAAAAGGGGAGGGGGAGGCCTGGCCCTCAGGCTGTTGTCCCTTCCTCAACCCCCAGCTCCGGAGCGGGGAGAGGATCAAGCTCATCCCCCTGCTCTGCATCGTCTGCACCTCCGTGGTCTGGGGCTTTGCACTCTTCTTCTTCTTCCAGGGGCTCAGCACCTGGCAGGTGAGTAGGAGCCCACAGGCTCATCGTGAGCCAACAAGTGCCAATCCTTTCTTTTTTTTTTTTTAATAAGAAGTGGGGTCTTGCTATGTTGCCCAGGCTGATCTTGAACTCCTGGCCTCAAGGGATCCTCCCAAAGTGCTGGGATTACAGGCATGAGCCACCATGCCCAGCCTAATCTTTGTTTTTGTTTTTTTTTTGAGACAGGGTCTGGCTTTTGTTGCCCGGGCTACAGTGAGTGCCGTGGCGTCAGCCTAGTTCACAGCAACCTCAAACTCCTAGGCTCAAGTGATCCTCCTGCCTCAGCCTCCCAAGCAGCTGGGACTACAGGCGTGTGCCACCACACCCGGCTAATTTTTTATTTCTATTTTTAGTTGACTTGCTAATTTTTTCTATTTTTAGTAGAGACGGGGTCTCGCTCTTGCTCAGAGCTGTTCTCGAACTCCTGAGCTCAAGCGATCCTCCCGCCTTGGCCTCCCAGAGTGCTAGGATTACAGGCGTGAGCCACTGCACCCAGCTCTAATCTTTTTAAACACTGTTTGGGAAGCACCTGCTATGGGCCAGCACTTTCATAGCTGCTTTCTTATTTAATTCTCCTGGCGTTCGGCATTCCAGCCTGAGATAGTTCCATTTTACTTAGGAGGCAGCTGAGGCTCAGAGAGGCCAAGTGACTTCCCCAAGGGCACACAGCCAGTGAGTGGCACAGCTGGGATTTGAGGCCAGAGAGGTCAGGCTCTCTCCTCTCTGTCTCACAGGGTACCTATCCTGTGTTGGGCTCTAATTCTGTGATCAGAACTAAGTCTGCCATGCTCTCTGCCTCTGAGGCACTCATAATCTAGTTCGAGAGGCACAGAGAGACTATTAGGATGTGCTTGCTGTTTACAATCTGATTCATGAAATGAAGGGCATAGGCATGATGGGGCCAGGGGAATGTACAGGAGGACAGAGGACAGAGAGGACTCCGTGAGTTAGGAGTCCAGGAGTGCTTCCTGGAGGAGGGGGCCTTGTTCCCTTGTTCTTGGCCATAAAAGCTCTGGGTGATAGCACAGGGCCCTGTGGCCCAGACATGCTGTGACCTGAATAGTGACACAGAGGCGGATTTGGAGGTCAGCGAATGTACTAATTGGGGAGCCAGGTGAAGACCGAGAGCTCCTTGAGGGCAGGGCAGGTCTTGGTCACGTCTTTGGCCTTTCATGCAGCCCAGACGGCCCCCAGACATGGGGGATGATCAGTACACGTTTGCGGGATAGAGGTCTCGGGTAGAGCGGGGAGGACCTTGAGTGCCACGGGTCATGGCTACTGTCCTTGAGCAGGGGGTGACCTGACAGGGGTGCTTCCGAGAGAACAGTGAGCCTGGAGACAGAGCAGGGCCGGAGTCCAGGCAGGGGAACGAGTTAGGAGGCCTGCTGGAACCTCTGAGTCGAAGGCATTCCACGGTTATTACAGCCTCAGCTCTTAGATCAAAAGAGAATCTGAAGGGAGGAGGGCAAGAGGGAAGGGAAAGGAACGAGCAGAAGCCAGCGGACTCGGGGAGAAGTTTGTATCCAAAGGCCATTTCTCAGATGAGGGGGACGAGGGCGAGAGACGAGTCAGAATGGGGTGCTTTCCTGCCTGGGGTGGAAAGTGGGGTGCCCTGGAGTGAGAGGGGAGGGGGGCCCGGCCCTGGCCCTGCCAGAGCAGGATCAGCAGGTGGCTGTCTCTACTCCTCCCCCAGAAAACCCCCGCAGAGTCAAGAGAGCACAACCGAGACTGCATCCTCCTCGACTTCTTTGACGACCACGACATCTGGCACTTCCTCTCCTCCATCGCCATGTTTGGGTCCTTCCTGGTAGGCGGGACCCGGCCCAACTGGGCAGGTCAAGTAGAGGCGGAGGTTGCCTCTTTCTCTGTGTCTGACCTGGCGTCCCTCCCCCAGGTGTTGCTGACACTGGACGACGACCTGGATACCGTGCAACGGGACAAGATCTACGTCTTCTAGCAGGAGCCTGGCCCTTCACTGCACCTCATGGGGCCCTGAGCTCCTGTGTGTCACATGCCCGGCACCCGTGTAGCGCCGGGGGTCTGAGGCCCAGCACTGCTGCCCAGCACTGCATAGTGGTGGGACAGCGAGGTCTGGCCTAGGCCTGGCTGAGACAGTCATGGGGTGGCATCGAGCCTTGTAGCTGCCCTCTGCCGGGGAGGAGGCCAGCTCCCCCGAAACCCGGGACATTGGCCAAGTTGCTGCTTTCTTCTCAGTGTTGGGGCCTCCCGCGGGCCCCGTCCTTTGGCTGTCCGTTTGTCCCTCCACAGGGGGAAGGAGGGAAGGTGACGCCCTCCCCATCTCATGCCTTGCATTCCGCTCGTCCTCACCACCTCCCCAGCCTGGGTCCCAAAGCCCTTTCCTCCTCCCGCACTCCCACTGGGGCCTGCTCCGGGGCCTGAGTCTCTGTCCTATACCAGGGCCCCAGTTCTCTTTGGGGCCACACCTGGCTGCCATCACTGCCCACGCCGGTCAGCCAGGATGGAGGAGAGTGTGGGACTTTGGGGGCTGGCCAGCTGGTGCCAGACTTTTGGTGCTAAGGCCTGCAAGGGGCCCAGAGCAGTATGTACCCCCTTCCCTCTGAGCTGTGCTCAGGGCCGGCTCTTTAGCAATGTGGTCAGCCCAACGTGAGAACCACCTTCTGATCCAAGAGGCTACATTCAGAGGTCACCTCCTTGTCCCATGAGCCCCCAGACTGATGCCACCACCAGGACTGGAGGGAAAAGTGACTCACCCCTTCCCATCCTTCTTTCCAGGCCCTTAGTCCTGCCAAGCCCCAGCTGGGGGCCTTTCAGTGCCATTGACACTGCCCACGAATGTCCAGGGGCAAAGGAGGGATGATACGGAGCCCAGCCCATCCTGCCTTCACAGCTGCGGGAGCCCAGTGCCTACCTTAGAAAGGGGCTTAAGGAAGGGACATGCTGTGTGCCCCTGCGTCCGCAGTCCCAGCCCCACTCTAGGACCCAGGCTGGCTTCCGAGTTTCCGTCCAGTCTTCAGCCGGGGTCTGTGTTAGTCGCACACGTCCATACTTACGAAACCTTGGAGTTTACACTGAGTTGCCCCAGTTCGGGGCTCCCCTGGCAGCTCTGGTCCTTGGATCCCTACATCCCACCCCATCCATTCCAGAAGCCAAGGATGGGGGAGGTCGGGTCAAGCCTCTGCCTCGGGGATGGGAATGTGTTTTATTCTCCCAGATTTGTTTTTATAGCTCTTCTTGGGCTGGGTGGAGGAAGTGGGTCTGGATGTTTTTTTCAGAACTCCGTTTTATGTCTTTCCGTGCTCCGGTTACATTTCTGTTTTCTATGAATGAGTTTGCATTCAATAAAGAAACAGCCAGATGCAGCTCTTGGGGGCTTGCTTGCTCTCCCTTTCTGGGTGGAGACGGTGAGGATGAGGGGTGCCGGGGCCCTCCATTTCCCGTTTCTCCTGGCCTGCCTTTCTCTTTTCCAAGCCATGGTTGCACTGGGAACTGCAGTTCCTTGATTTCCCCACGTATTTCCTCTCCCTGGAGCAACAGCATTAATTCAGCAAACGTTTGCCAGGAGCCTGCTCTGCACTAGGTACCGTGCTGGGCAGAGGCCAGTTGTTGAAAAAGGCTTTGCTGAGCCATCCCACTGCTGCTGTCTCTCCTTACCTGGCCAATAGCGACGGCCTCTGCACACCTGGCCCCACCCACCAGACTGAGGCTGGCTTTACTTCTGCCCTGAGCGCCCCCAGCCCACCAAGCTGCAGGCCCGGGCGTGCTCCCCGGTGTGTTGTTGAGACAGCGAGTGTGCAGGCTGAGGCAGGGGCGGTACTCGGGCAACACGACATGGCAGTGGATAGTGGGCAGGCTCCGAGAGGAGGTGGTTTTGAAATGCCCCTGAAAGGTTAATTTAGACTTTAGCCGGCCAAGGAGGACAAGATTTTGAGGCCAAGGAGTCTGGTGAATTCAGGACACAGTCAGGGCTGTGCAGGGTCCTGGAATGGATAAGGGTGTGGGTTTTTTCTTGTTGATCCCAGCTCCTCTCCATGCTCTTCCCTGCGGACACCACCGGGAGGTGCTGTGACTCTATGCACCGCCAGGCTCGGGCTGGGAGGCTGGCCGTGGGGGCGGGACCTCTGAGGCAGCCCCTCTCCTGGGGCCTTGCTTGGCTTGGGGTGGTGCTGGGGGTGTGTACAGTGGAGAGTGTAGGTCCTCCCTGCCAGGTACCCTAGGATGGGGCGGGGGGTGTCAGAGTAAGCAGCCCAGAGATGCTGTGGAAGTCTCACCTTCTTCATCTCTCCCTCCCTGAGACCCCTGAAGCCAGGTACAAGCAAGATGTGAGCAGGTCTCCTGGGGGATAGAGTCCAGTCTGCTTTCCAGGACAGGCAGGGACTGTTCTAAGGGGAGTGGGAGGGATGATACCAACCTCTGTGCCTCCTACCCCCAGGGTTAGTGTCCCAGGCCCTGCCAGGTCTTAGAGTCCATATTATCACTGCCCTCTGAATAGAGACCAGGGTTGACTCAGCTGCTGCAGAACCCTCAAATCCCACCCCAGCTACAGCATGTCACTCAAGACCCACCCCAACTGAAAGCTCTCCTCAACTTGAGCAGGGGGGTGCAGCTGAAAGAGTGGGTCTGCCTCTCCAGCGCCCACACAGGGGCCGGCAGGGGTGCCCACATTTTGCCACCCGTCACTCACCACGTGACCTTGGGGAAGAGACACTCTGAGCCTCAGTTTCCTCATCTGTAAAATGGGGATAGTAGCTGTGCGTGTTAAGAGTGCTTGCAAAGTGCCTGGCATGGAGTGGATCCTCAGTAAAGGTTAGTTCCCGTCTTGGATTAGAGCTCAAAGCCCCAGGAAGGGAGGGTGGTTTGTCCCCCACAAATCCCAGGGATCCCTAGCTCCCATTCCCTTACCTCTCTCTCTAGCCAGACTCTCTTGAACTCCTCCTCCCCTCAAACTTCAAACTCGAAGGCAGGGCAGAGAACTGTGAAGAAGGAGTAGCCCCAAGTCCGGGCAGCAGGGAAGGCCTTCATGGTCCTGCCCATAAAAGGCTTTTCCCGGCCGGCTCCCTGCTGGCAGCGCAGCCCCGCCCCGGCCCTCTCCATCTCCAAAGCATGCGGAGAATGTCTCTGCAGCCCCCGGCAGACTGCTGCAACTTGGTGTCTTTCCCCAAATATGGAGCCTGCGTGGAGTCACTGGGGGGGCGCTGGGGTGGGGAGTGGAGCCGGTTTCCTCCAGCAGGGAGCGGGGGGGAGAGGGGGAACTGGTGGGGGAGGCTGACATCACCACGGTGGCAGCCCTTTAAACCTCTCACCCAGCCAGCGCCCCATCCTGTCTGTCCAAGTCCAGACACGGAGACCTCACTCCTCCCTGCGAGCCCTGAGGAACCCCTGTGAGTGCATTTGTCTGGGGCCTGGCGGGAAGTTGGGCTGGAGCTCAGGAGCAGCGGTGGGTGCGTTGCAGGCAGGCCTCTGCAGGCCCTGGCCGCCAGGGGAAGCCCACCCTCTCGGTGGGCATGGATTCCTGATCTCCAGGCAGGGCGGGATGGGACTGCTGGAGTCCCATGTGTCTCTCAGACTGGGTGGCCCCAGGCTTGTCGAAATGCCCAGGATGATCGGGCTGGTTCAGGGGGTCGATGGTGGAAACCACTGGAGTGAGAGGGAGGCTCCCATTTCAGCCAGTCACATCCACAGGCTGTGCACTGGGCTCAAAAACTTGTCTGGTTAGGCCAAGGCTGCGTGGTCTGTCGGCCCCGTAGGAGGACCCCCAAGCGGGGGAGGAGGTGTGTGAGTGCACCTGTGCCGGAGGGTGGTCTTGGGCCTGGGACAGCCCCTGAGGCAACGTGAAGGACCACAGAACTCTTGTATTAGGAATAGTGTGGGCTGGCGGGGTGCAGGGATGGGCGAGAGAGCTGCCCTTCCGGCCCACCCTCTGCGAGTGGGAGGTCACCCCCTCTGTGGACAGGGAGTGGGGGGAGTAGTGCCAAGGAGGAGCTTTGGAGTGGGGGCGGGGCAGCCCTGGGACCCTTGCTGGTTCCCCTTCATGGTCACTATGGAGAGGACAGAAGGGAGCGTGGCATGCATATATGTACCAGGGCCATTCTTCGTCCCCAGAGTTGAGATGAGCCACCCGCATGCCCCCTCAGAGACCCAGATGTGCCCACTCCTACTCATGCACACAGAGGGGGCTCGGCAGTCCTGGACGGACCCCTGGTTCTGCTCGTTTGTTCTGGGCTCCTGCCAGTAGGAGGTGCCACCTGTTCCTTTGTAGCTGGACTTTGTTCTTTCTCCACTGCCCAGCCTCACCCACTGGGCAGCGCATGGGCGGGGCCCTGCCAGGAGCCACAGGGCAGGAGGGTCAGAGCCCAGCCTCGTGACCCTTGCTGTCCATGCTATCCCGGGAGCCTTTATCTCGATACGTCCCTGGATGGGCTGCCCTGTGGCCATCGTCCTCTCTCTCCTCTCCACGACGGCTCCAAGTGAGCCTGGGAGGTCTTCGTCAGAGGACTCTGAGGCATTTCCCGGCACTCTCGCTTTCAGACCCTCCCCAGGAGGAAGAAGGGGAAGGATGGCGGCGCTGGGTGGGGGAGGTGTGTGTTTCACCCCCCCCCTTGCTCTGCCAGAAATCCCAATATTGTCTCTAGATGGAGGAGCCGCAACGTTGTGTGCTTGTCACCACGAGCCTTGTCACTTTGACTTGTAGTGTCTGTTCTGAACCTCCCAAGACTGAAAGCTGGGAGTGGGGGGGACATGCTCCTTCCATCCTCTTGCTGCAGGAGGTGGTGAGGGAGGGGAAGGCGGCTGTGAGGGTGGGTGGGGTGCGGGATCCGAGCAGGATGGGAGAGAGAAGGTGGTGGGTGCCTGTCTGGGATGGTGGATGAAGGCGGAGACAGAGGCTGGGGTGTAGGCCAGGACACAGGACTGGCTGAAGTCACCTCGTCCCAGCTGACTTGGGGACTTTGACCACAGCTCTTTGCCCAGGGGTTCTTGGGCGGTTGGGAAGTGGGGGTGGGACATAGAATGGGGCAGGGGGGAGGGGTGGCACGTGGCTATAGCTGAACAGTGGGACAGAACACTGCCTCGGGGCTCCCTGGTATCACTGGCTGGGAGAGGTGGTGGAGGGGCCAGGGACTGCCCAGAGAACCGCGTCCTCAGAGGTGGTCCAACCCCCGCTTTACAAATAAGGACACAGATGCAGAGAGAAGTGAGTTGCCCGGTGGCTGGCATTGAGCGGAGTCCATCTAGTGATTTTTCTCTCAAACTTTGTTGTCTGCTCAGGGAATGATTTCAGAAGGGGCGGAGGCTGGAGTGGGGGAGACACTTATGGATTTTTACTTCTCAGTCAAGGGATGGCTCCCTCCCAGGTCATTAGCAGGAGACTGGCTCTGGGCAGCAGACCAACTGGCACTTCGAGGAGCTCTGCTAAGGGACAGGCAGCATATGGGGTAGTTCACAGACACTCTCATTTCCACAGCCCTCTTAGATCAATGACATAATCCCCACTTCCCACATGGGGAACTCGAGCTCAGAAAGCTGGTCAGCCATGGGGAAAGGAAGGACAGGAAAGTGGAGTTGGCAGCTGTCCTGCGCCAGTGTGAGTGACAGTGTTCACCCTACTTCCCCTGGGGGCTGGGCGGGGGTGGGGAAGGGTCTCAGCTCTCACAAGAGAGGGAGCCGGGGGAGCATGCTGCCTGCCTGCGTCCTCACGCCACTGTCCCCTCCCAACCTCTGACCTCTCTGAGGCCAGGCGATGGGGTGTCTCTTTCGGAAGGCTCTTCAGACAAACACTGGGCAGAAGGGACACCCCACCCCAGGGTGACCGCTGTGGCCAGGCCAGGCTCCTCTTGACCAGCCACACCCCCGTCTATCCCCGCATGGGCCTGCTCCCCCAGCCTCGCCCCTCCATTAGTGGGGCTCTCCCGAGCAGCACCAGGCCCAGGCCCTCGCAATGGCAACTGCTGACAGGGCGGGGCTTCCCATGCTCTGGTTGGCAGATTCTTGGCTTTGGAATATCCCTAGGGGACTCTGACTTCTTGGGCACTCAAGCTACTCCAGTGGCCAAGAGCCTGAGGGCAGGAGGAAAAGTTGATGGGTATACCACTCTCATCTGAGAAAATGCATCTTCTTTGCCAAGAGCTCTTGGGCTTTGGTGACTTCCAGGGGTGACTTGTCAGGGGTGGGTAAGTTTGAGCCTCTTCAGCTGCTGGCCAGAGGCTCAGCTGACCTGGCAGAGATGGAGTTCTGGAGTCCCAGCTTCTGTGCTAGAGGGTCAAGTGACAGTTTGAGGTAACTGTTCCTCGAGGTAGAAGCAGTAACCCACTTCACACCTACCTGGACAAAGACACCTGCTGGTATTATTTGAGGACGCCATGTGGACTCTGGAAGGCCTCTCCAGTGCCTCTGTGGCCAGTCTTGGTGAAGAAAGAATGCTCTAGACCAGAGATTGGCCCGTAGGCCAAGTCTAGCCTGTTGGCTATTTTTCTAAATAAAGTTTTATTGGAACAAAGCCACACTCACTTGTTTGCATATTGTCTATAGCTGCTTTCAAGCTACAACAGCAGAGACCATATGGCCTGCAAAGTCTAAACTATTTACTGTTTGGTCCTTCACAAAAATGTTTACTGACCCCTGTTCTAGACCTCCAAAGATCTTGTATCCTGTTTCCTGGTGTTCAAGTTCAGAGAGGCCTCTGGACAGAGGCGAGGAACCTGGCCCGGATGGGCAGTGCTGTGATAAGTGTCTAGGATGACTGGGTACCCTGCACAGGGCCAGAAGGCCCACCTGGCACAGGTGAAAGCAGAGCTGCTCCCTGACCCTCTAACCCTCTCCCTCCTCCACCCCATCCTGCCTTAGCTCTCCCCCAACATGGCCAACAAGGGTCCTTCCTATGGCATGAGCCGTGAAGTGCAATCCAAGATTGAGAAGAAGTATGACGAGGAGCTGGAGGAACGGCTGGTGGAGTGGATCATAGTGCAGTGTGGCCCTGATGTGGGTCGCCCAGACCGTGGGCGCCTGGGCTTCCAGGTCTGGCTGAAGAACGGCGTGGTGAGTGGAACGCTGGGAAGGGGGGCTGGGTTGTGCCACCCTGAGAGTCATGGGGCAGGCCCCTGACCTGAGTACCAAGCTGTGTCCTGTGCCTGGCAGATTCTGAGCAAGCTGGTGAACAGCCTGTATCCCGATGGCTCCAAGCCTGTGAAGGTACCCGAGAACCCACCCTCCATGGTCTTCAAGCAGATGGAGCAGGTGGCTCAGTTCCTAAAGGCAGCTGAGGACTACGGGGTCATCAAGACTGACATGTTCCAGACTGTGGACCTCTTTGAAGGTACAAGGAAAAAGGGGCTGCGGGTGGGCAGGTGGAGGACAGGATGCTGAGGCAGGCAGAGGGAATGATCAAAATATGCCACCACCAGAGGTTTGCTCGTCTGCGCACAGCAGGGGTGGGACATGCCAAGAGAACCCCACACCGCACTCCCAAGCGTCTGCTGCAGGATCCACTGAAGATTCCTTTGACTCAGGGACAACTCTTACCCCTTGTTTGGCCATTTTTCTGTGAGAGCCAGGGCAGGCCCTGGCTTGGGTCCTGTTTTATACAGTCTGGACGTTTGTCCCTGCTCACCTCTTTCTTCTCACAGGCAAAGACATGGCAGCAGTGCAGAGGACCCTGATGGCTTTGGGCAGCTTGGCAGTGACCAAGAATGACGGGCACTACCGCGGAGATCCCAACTGGTTTATGAAGTACGTGGCGGCAGGGCTTCCCTGCGCTTGGGCCTCTGGCAGCTGGGAGGCCGCGTGGCCAACCCACTGCGGGGGTGAGAGACAGCCAGGAAGGGGCGGAGTGAAGGTCTAGGGTGGGGGCGAAAGGAGCCCGATACTTCTCCACTCCTGCCTTTCTCCCCACCTGTGTGCCCCCGGTCTCCCTAGCCCAGGGGGCAAGCTAGATTAAGGACAAAAGTCAAGTGAATATGGGAAGGGGCTGGGATTGGCTAGGAAGCAGCAGGGGGATCAGAAAGTAGGTGGAAAACACACAGTCCTGGCAAGTCTTTATCCTGATTCCTCCTCTTCCAGGAAAGCACAGGAACATAAGAGGGAATTCACAGAGAGCCAACTGCAGGAGGGAAAGCATGTCATCGGCCTTCAGATGGGCAGCAACAGAGGGGCCTCCCAGGCCGGCATGACAGGCTACGGACGACCTCGGCAGATCATCAGTTAGAGCGGGGAGGGCCAGTTCCGAGCCCTGCCCCTCCCCAGCCCGTCCGCTGCAGCCATTGCTTAGCCTGCCTCACCCACACTTGTGTAGCTCCTTCAGCCCTGACCAAGCTTTGAGGTTCTGTCACTGAGCAAAGGGGACTGCACATGGGCAGCTCCTTCCCGCCTCCCCAGCCTCAGCCCAACTTCTTACCCCAAAGCACCACTGCCCTGGCCCCTCCCTCCCAACTGCCCCTGCCACCCTATCTCTCCCCTGGGCTAAGCTGGGGGGAAAGTGGGCTGGGGGTGGCCTGGGGGTGGGGCAAGTCCACCGTCCTCCTTGGCAGCAAAAGCCCATTGAAGGAGACGCAGCTCAGCCTCCCTCTATCTTTTCCTGGAATATTTTTGGGGTTGAAATTCAAAAAGGAAAAAAATATATATTTACATCAATCTTTTCTCAGGCCTGGCTGGCAGAGTTTGCTTTGCCCTAGTCACTTCCGTTATGGTCCCAGGAAATCTGAGCAGGGAACAGGCGGGTATCTTGGGTTTATGTGTGTTCCTGGCCGCCGTCCTCTGAAGGACTCTTCACGCTCCGAGACTCCAGGAGGGTCTGATTCTTTCCGAGGAACCAGGCCGTGGAAAAGGAGAGTGAGGCTCAGGGACTGAAGGGAAAGAGAAGCCACGCGGCAACCTGCGTTAGCTTTGGGGAGGCAGAGGGAAGGAGAGATGGGGGCGGCAGAATTGTTTGGAAGGTTTTTATTTTGGAAAAGCTGTGCAGAAAAAAATTCAACAAAATGTTGCTATGAAAAGAGAAAACCAAATCTTAAGCATTAAAAAAAAAATTCAGATCAGCTGACTAGCATGGGAGGCCACGAAAGGGAGGAAGTGTCACGGCCTGCGAGGCAGACAGCTGACCTCCGGGAGAAAGGCCATTTCCCTGAGCACTTTGCAGAAGCAGACAGGGTGGTTGCAGAACTGGAGTCAGTGGCAGTGGCCCCACGGCTGTCCCCTGAAACACAGTGTCTGACGCCTGCTCTGCAGTCCTGCCGCAGGAGTCCCTCCTGAAGCAGGGCGGGCCCTGGGGAGCCACGCCCATCCCCACTGTGCCCTTCAGAAGGACAAAGGGGAGGGTGATGGTGAAGGAGCGGGGTGCTTTCAAGGTTGGCTTCTGACGGGGGTCTAGGGAACGGATAATGGAAGCAGCTGCTTTCAGGACAGGCATGTCTAGGGACGCTTCCCAGCCTCCAGCCCTAAATCCTCTTCCCAAGGGACCCCAGTGATATTTCTGTTGCGATGCTCTCCTGGCCATGGCAGCACCTTCTCAACCCATGCATGGTCTGGGAGCCCCCCACGCATGGGGGAACCTAGACAACTGGTTCGCCCAAGAGAAATTAGGATAGAGCCCCACAAAGGGCGCACCAATGTCTTGTCCAAGACCTTCTCACCAAAACCTCTTGTTCAGTCGGAGAAGATACTGGCTCTCACCAGACCGTTCTCTGGCAACAATCCTCTGCCACTTGTACCTTAAGAAGGCCCTCACCTCCTTGAGCAGTTAGAGGATGCTGTTTAGGCCTCACATTCCAGATGTAAGCAGCAGGACTGCTTTCCCGCCAGAGCGCCGGAAAGCTGGGAGCAGCTTTGTAAACTTTCCCACTTTGGGGAGGCAAGAGCCTGTCCCACACCAAGTCTGTGAGACCCTGAGGTCAGCAGATCTGCTCCTCCTTCCCCTGTAACAGGTCTATGGGTCGGTGCTGGTGAGGGCAGTCCAGGGCACTCCTGTTGTTCTGGGACAGGGTCCAGTCCCCTTCATCCAGCAGGTCTGGGGCGAGGAGGCCAGAGGTAGTGGGAAGGCCCCCACTCTCTGCTTCCACGCCGTCTACATCCTTGCGGTTGCAAAGTGGCACTGATTCTAGCTCTGTCCCCTCCTCCCTGGCTTTTCGGCTCCGTTGGGGCCAGTGGCAGGGTCCACTCCTACAAAGTGGCTTGGATGCCACATGCCTCTGGCTCAAATATATTTCCAGCATGTAGTAGATGGTCCAGAAGACAGTAAAAAAGCCTATCAGCACCAGCGTCTGCAGAAAAGCCAAGCACCTATGTGAGGGACTGTAGCATCTCTCAGCCCAGAACTCTGGACTCGGAAAGTCTCTCCCCTTCTGGGACGGCCTCTCCCACCCCAACCACTCGTGTCGTCCCCTCCCCCCACAAAGCCTGAGTTAGCTCGCAGAGTAGGAGCAAGGCTGTGACACCACTGCTGGGACCCAGCTCCCCAGTCCTTCATTCCCCAGGTCACCTTGAGTATCACAACAAGGACCAACTTCCCCAGGACAGTCTTGTCTGTCTGTAGCTTGAGTCGTGGCCCTAGTACCTTGAGGGTGTTGGGGGTGATGGTGTAACCATCTTCCTCAGGAATTTTCAGCCCAGGTGGGCAGGGCAGAGCAAAGCTATCGTGCAGGTATTTTCCACTCATGGCGCTTTCTATCAGCCTGTGGAGAAGGAAAGGGTGCCCTACCGAACATGGTTCCCACACCACCTGCCCTCACCCATCCTCCTACCTCACGGCTGAAGGGAGCGAAGCCCCACAGCGAAAGGGGGAGGGGCACACTGGGGGCTGCCAGCCCAGGGCTCTGTCTACCGGCTTGAGGCTGGAGCTGGGAAGCACAGCTGGGGTTCAGAGGGAGACGGGGCTCCCTAGGTAGCCCTTTCCCCAGCCCCCACGAGTTGCTACTCTCTGACACATGTGGCTATACCTACCTTTGTCTGTCCCTGATGTCTACGGGACTCCACACAGAGCCATACAGGGTCAGCTGCCACTGCCGGAGGATGCCCACCTGGAGTGACTCATCTCCTAGGGCAGCAAGCGGGGCAGTCATGAGCCAGCCCTTCTGCTGGCCATGCCAAACAGCAGAGGCCCTGCCCGCCCCGCCACCCAAAGGGGCTGAGACCGCACGGTCTGCGGTAGCAGCTATCTAACTGCGTCCCACTGATCCCAGCGCTCTGCAGAAGTGTCTCGCTGGGTACCCGCAGGAATGGAAAGGAGAGTTGAAAGATTCTACTCCACAGCAGAGAAGTTTTGCCTTTATCTTTCATATTCTGGGGCTGCAGCTGGGATTCTGCTTGAAAAAAAAAAAAAATGTCTTTCTCCTAAATTAAAGGAAGGTTTAAAAACCACTGGTCTAGTGAACACCTAACTTGATGGAAGTTGGGAGGGTTGGGCTCAATTTACAGTCTCTGTGTTGATATCAAAGATACTTTATAGTCACTGATACTGAGACCTTCCACAAGTCACTTCAAACCTCTGGGCCAGTTTTTCAAAAAAAAAAAGAAATGGTGAAAATGAGTCCTGCCCTTACCTGCCTACCAGGGCTGGCCGAAGGATGGTTATATGTGAAAGGACTTGAAATGTGGTTTCAACAAGGAATTTTTGTTGCTATCCTGAGGAAAAATGGATCAGTCACTTCTCCAAGGAATATGAGAGGTAGTATAAATGAACAGTTTTAGGTATCAATGCCCATGTTCTGGATGGGGCATACTTCTTGGCATCAACCCTCTTGTCCAATGGCAGCCCTATGCATTCCACATGGGACACCTTCTGTGGGGACTCTAAGATCCAGAGGGAGCAGACGACGAGCAGGAAAGGCAGGGCCCTGGCGGAAGGGCAGGGAGGCTCACCTACATCCCTGACAACCAGCCTGTAGACGCCTTTTGCCCTCTCCCCCCAGCATCGCACAGTGGAGAAGGTCCAGTCGTTGAAGCCGTTGGGATCCCTGGGGAAAGAGCACAGCAGGAAACGTGGAAGGCCTGGTGCAGGGAGCCGCCCCTTCTTCCAGAAACATTCTTTTCTTAATGCAGTGGCCACGGAAATGAGCTACAGCCATTTGGAAAGGTGCCACGAGGGGTCCTCAAGTGCCGTCCCTTGCCCCTGGGGTCTCATGGAAGGAGGGACCTGTGTCAATGTGGTGTAGTGGAAAAAGCAGGCACCGTGAGAGCACAGACTCGGGAGGTCCACAGATCCAGGTTCTTTCTTACTCTCTCAGGCACTTACTAGCTCTGTGACTTGAGTCCTCGGTTGTGAAAGGAGGTTACAAAGTGTACCGGGCAGGGTTCTTACAAGGATTAGAGAAAATGGGTGTAAAGTGTAGTGCCCGGCACACCGTGAGCACTTGAAGAAAGCACGTGCTAAATGGCTTCCGGCTGCCAGGGACGGCCGTGCCACAGCAGCTTAGGACAGTGCCAGTATCCACTTCTCCCACATCTTTTCCTTGGAAAGGCTCTTGCTGCAAAGAGAGCCCAGAGGGCCATAGGCAAGTGTACGTACGAGTCCATGCTGCGAGGGGCGCCGATAAGGGACATCATGCCACTGGGGCAAACCAGTTTCAGTTCCAAGCTGCCGCGCCGTGGGTGAGTGATGGAGACTGTCACTGCCACATGCTCCAGGGTCTTCAGCCCCGACATCTCCAGGTCCATCCTGCTGACTGTGGGAAGTCAGGCTGGGCAGCTGGGAAACCAGCCCACAAACACTTACGCCCTCACCTCATCCCAACATACACAAAGGCACACGCTCATTGAAGCCACATACAAACATTTATGGTGACCCTAGCTAGGACGTAGCGTATACTAATAAATGGAATGGAGTTGCTGCTTTCAAGTTTACAAGCCAGTTTAGAGTCGAGTTGGAAAGACAACTCATTCTCAAGACACAATATCAGAACCCAACAGAGCAACTTCAATCATTCATTCATCCCCAAAATTATTTGCTGAGTACCTCCTACATTTCAGGCACTGTACTAGATGCTGGGAATATAAAGAAAAGCTGGGCACGGTCCCTGCCTTCTACCTGCAAGTGGAAAATGATATGGTATGAGATATATACATAATTGGCAAGGGAACAGAGATGAGTCCCATGGGTTTGGGCACAGAGCAGTGACACACACTCTGAGGAAGGAAATGAATCCAGATTGATGAGAGGGTTGGTGGAGGGTATTCTAGGAGAGGAAAATGGCACGTACAAAGACAGAGGTAGAAATGAACAAGTCTCATAGTGAAGACAATACAATATTAATCTCTTAAAAAAATACTGAAGTGGAAAACCATCAAGGGAATCATGTCAATGAATAAAGCCAATCTCAAAAGGATATATACTGCATGAATCCACTGAGATGACATCCATGAAATAGCGTAACTGTGGAGATGGAGAAGGATGGTTGCCAGAAGTTAGGGACAGGAGGGAATGGGTGTGGCCACAAGGGAGTAACACAAGGGAGACTTGTGGTGATGGTACAGTTGTGATCTTGGTTGTGAGTATGGTTAGGCAAGGCTACATATGTGATAAAATCGCACAGAGCCACACACACACACACACAAATAGTGAGTGCATGTGTAAGTGGTGAAATCTGAATAAGCTCTATAGATTGTACCAACATCAATTTCTTGGTTTTTATATTGTACTATAATTGTGTGAGACGTTTACACTGGGAGAAGGGCGCATGGGACTTCTCTTGTACATTTCTTTGCAACTGTCTGTTAATCTACAATTATTTCAAAATAAAAAGTTTTTTTAAAAAAAACTACTGAAGTGGAAGACTCAATTAGGGACTATTAAGAAATTAGGTTGCAATGAGAAATAATTCTTTCTTTTGTTTTCTTTTTTTTCAGAGACAGGGTCTCGCTCTGTTGCCCAGGCTGAAGTGCAGTGGTACAATCATAGCTCACTGCAGCCTCGAACTTCTTGGCTCAAGTGGTCTTCCCATCTCGGCCTCCCGAGTAGCTGGGACTACAGGCATATGCCATCATGCCTGGCTAAATTTTTTATTTTTTGTAGAGAGAGGGTCTTGCCATGTTGCCCAGGCTGGTCTCAAACTCCCAGCCTCAAGTGATCCTCCTGCCTTGGCCTCCCAAAGTGCTGGGGTTACAGGCATGAGCCACTGTACCCAGCCAGAAATAATTCTTTCTAAAGCACCTTTTCTTCCATTAATTCATTCCAATATGCAAGGCAGAGAGCAATACCTTCATTTTACAGAAACAGCAGCTCAGAGAGTACTGAAAGTAGGGGGCAGGGAACCTAGGTTGGCAAGAGCTTTAACAAATCCTATTTTAAATAAGCAACTGAGACCTATTATCGGTTATTGAGCAAGGGCAGAAGTTTTTTTAAAAGTGCTGAAGGAAGGTTACTCTAACAGCTGTGGGCAGGATGAATTAGAGAGAAGAACAGGTGAGAAAAGACCAGCTAACATGCCACCGCCTCATTGCAGGGGTGAGGTGGTGTACGCATGGGAAGCTGTGACTGAAGGAGGAGGAGGAAAGGAAAGGCTCAAGACTTTCTACGACATCACTTTCTGTTCTTCCTCCTCCCTGGCCCTCCTGACCTCCTGCTCAGTTCCCCCTCACTGCACTGGCTGAAGAGTGCCACGTGCCATCACCTACCATGACACCAGTGTTCCCGAGGACTACCTAACCAATGTCACACCTTCATGCTGCTTTACCTCCCTAACTCCAAAGCCCTTTCTCCAACCCACGGCAGCCACCCACATCCAGGACCGTACCTGGACCTTGTCATTACCTGGGGCTGCTTCACTTCTGAGTGGCTTAGTAATTCTCATTGTGGGTTTTCTTATTTTATAAGCAATACAAATTAATTGAAGATAAATTAGAAAAGCAGACGGGCAAAAGTAAAAACAAAAAGCACCCAGAATTTTTGACATGTCAATAAGTATCCATCCAGACCTCCCTGGGTATATATGTGTGCATGTATGCACTTTCTGTGGTTCCATCTGTCAACTCTCCAAAGCCAATGTCCCACCTTCTCTGAAAACAAGGCCCCTCCTTTCATTCCCTTCCTGACCACTTCGTGCTCTTGCAATCCATCAAGCTCCTTTTTTCCTGACCAGCTGAGATGCCGCAGCTCATCTCTGCAACCTGCTTGTCTGCGCTCTGACCTGCCTTTGCCTTCTTGTCCCTTCACAGTAACATCTGGCCACAGTCTATCCTGGATCAGCCCAATTCCCTACTTCTTGGCTAGACCTTCTTGCTTACGGCTTTCCTACTACAAACGCAAACCAAGAACAAATAAACTTTTCTTCAACTTTTTTTTTTTTTTTTTTTT
>NW_012151730.1:1230665-1283225 GCF_000956105.1 Propithecus coquereli
GGCTAGAGTGCAGTGGCGTTATCATAGCTCACTGCAACCTCAAACTTTCAGGCTCAAGCGATCCTCCTGCCTCAGTTTCCAAAGTAGCTGGGACTACAGGTACGTGCCAACATGCCCACCTAACATTTTAATTTTCTGTAGAGACTAGGTCTTGCTATGTTGCCCAGGCTGGTCTCAAACTCCTGGCTTCAAGTGACCCTCCTGCCTTGACCTCCCAAAGTGCTAGGATTATAGGCATGAGCCACTGTGCCCAGTCTATAAATTTTTATT
The DNA here is from genome assembly GCF_000956105.1 of Propithecus coquereli. Lineage (NCBI taxonomy): Eukaryota > Metazoa > Chordata > Mammalia > Primates > Indriidae > Propithecus > Propithecus coquereli. The sequence goes on from NW_012151730.1 coordinate 1,230,936, forward strand.
ACAGAAAATTTCAGACCTATATAAAAGTTGAGAGAACAGATGTTCTCAACACCCAACTTCACTAATTATCAATATATGGCCAATATACTTGTTTCACTATGCCCAGATTCTATCAGGGAAATCCCCAGGCATCGTATCAGTTCATCAGTAAAGATTTCAGTATGTAAGGCCAGGCACAGTGGCTCACGCCTGTAATCCTAGCACTTTGGGAGGCTGAGGCAGGAGGATTGTTTCAGCTCAGGAGTTTTGAGACCAGCCTGAGCAAGAGTGAGACCCTGTCTCTACTAAAAATAGAAAAAAATGGTGGTGCTTGCCTGTAATCCCAGCTACTCAGGAGGCTGAGGCAGGAGGATCACTTGAGTCCAGGAGTTTGAGGTTGCTGTGAGCTAGGCTGATGCCACTGCACTCTAGTCAGGGCAACACGGCAAGACTTTGTCTCAAAATGAAAAAGAGATTTCAGTATGCATTTCTAAAAGATAAGGTCCTGAGAATCTCTTTGATTCCTTTCCTTCTCCCTTACTGCTAACATCAATTGGTGACAATCTCTCTGAAAGGCTCCTGCGGCCTTCAAGATGAAGCCCAAATTCCCTACCATGGTGTACATGGTTCTACCTGGCATGGCCACCTCCAGTTTCAGGTCCTCCTCTTCCCCTGCACCCCATTCTCCAGCCATACCGAATTACTTGCAGCTCCCTGGAGACACCATCAACTTTGTACCTGTTGTTCCTGCTACCTGATGTCCATTTCCTCGCCTTTCCTCCTGGTTAGCTTATATGGTAAAACTCAGGGCAGTCACCAATTTGAGAACCCTTCCCTGTCTTCTCCACTGGTAGAAGACGTCTCTGAGGTGCTCTCAAAGCACCTGTGCTGTCTCTGTTGCAATGTGTACAACATCGTACCAAACCGCAAACTGGGCTGTCTTCCCTACCAGACTGTGAGCTCTTCGAGGGCGGGAATCATGTCTTATCTCTGAACCCCCAGAATTTCATACAGTGCCTGGGATGAAGTAGGTCTCATATATTTGTAGGATGAAGTAGGTCTCATATATTTGTAGAATGAATGAGTGAATCAATCAATCAAGAGATACTTCAGAGAAAAAAATGAAAAGACTAAATTGCAAGGGAAAAGCCCGGGGAAGACCTAGGGAGAAGCAAGGAATACAGAGGGATTGAAATGCCAGAGTTTCAAGTTTGGGGGCCTAGGGAACGGTAATGGCACTGACATAAATGGGAGAAACTTGGAAAGCAGGCTGGCTTTTGAGAAGTGATAATGAGATCTAAAATTTTGTATGTGTTAAATGCAATGTATTGATAGAATATCAACCACACAGAGTGATTTAGGATGAGAAAGATGAAGGAAAATATTTATGGCATAGCTGGAGGAGAGCACTGATGTGGCAGGGAGGTGGCTTACAGGAGAGTAAATGACATGTTATGGAACACTATAGAACAGAATAGAATCCAAAAGGGAACCCAATCCAAAAAGGAGTGCTTGGCACACAAAAAGCACTCAAGTCTTAGCTGATGTCCTCATCTTATTATTTGGCCTTTGGTAAATTGGGGTTTTTTCCAACTCTCACCCTCTGTCCCAGAAGCCAGGGCTCTATCTGCCCACAATCTTGTGGAAGCTATTTTATGAAAATCTCTATCCTTCTCGCCAGTGAGGGATCAGAATAAGAGAGTTCGATCTAGGAATCATTTGTGGAGAGGTGGTAGCTGAGGTCATAAACACAGCTGCACGGTCGCAGAAGAGAACATAGAATGAGGAAAAAAGGGTCATGGAATGAGTCCTAGAAGACACTTGCAGTTCAAGAGGAGCTAAGGAGCAAACAAAGGAAACAGGGACCTCAGGCAGAGAGGCCAGAAGAGGGCTACGGAGCAAAGGCAGTCAGTCGCACAGGTCAGCAGGGGGCAGAGGTTGCAGCAGAGCCTCACTAATGGGGTCGGAGGGGCAAGAAGAAGGAAGCAGCTCCTGGCCCAGATCCGGAAAGGGGCACTGTGAGTCATGAAGGAAGTCCTCGGTGGCAGAGCAGGTGTGTGATGACAGTGAGCAACTGCCCGTTAATTCGTGTGAAAAGGTTGCGGGTTGAAGGGTAGCAGGGGTTTTAATTTGAAGGCAGAAGGAAGATCAGTATAGAGGCAAATGGTGGGTTGCAGAGGGAAGGTGTGGAGAGGGGCAGGAACAGGAGACGCAGCACAGGCGGAGGGTCGGCCAGTAGACCAGACTGCCAATAAGGACGGAAGGACAGCGCAAGGGGGCGTTCAGCAGTCTCCTGATACATGCGCGCTCTGTGTATGAGACACTCCTCCCAAAGCTCCACTCTCCCTCCTCCCCTTGGGTAGAGATTTCAGACCCAGTGTCAGGATCTAAAACACCAAGGGGCCTCAGTCCCCTTTCCCTCACAGCCTCCTGTCAGTGGGAGAAAGAAACACCTGTCTGCTCTTCGGCTGTGCTGCTCAAAGTGGTAGCCATTAGCCACAGGTGGCTATTGAAATTTAAATTAATTATAATTAAATAAAATTAAGTTCCTCAATCACACTAGCCACCAATTTAATTATTATTATTATTTATTATTTATTTTTTTTGACACAGAGTCTCACTCTGTTGCCCAGGCTAGAGTGCCATAGCGTCAGCCTAGCTCACAGCAACCTCAAACTCCTAGGCTCAAGTGATCCTCCTGCCTCAGCCTCCCAAGTAGCTGAGACTACAGGCATGCGCCACCATGCCCGGCTAATTTTTTCTATTTTTAGTAGAGATGCGGTCTCCCTCTTGCTCAGGCTGGTCTTGATCTCCTGAGCTCAAGCGATCCTCTCGCCTTGGCCTCCCAGAGTGCTAGGATTACAGGCATGAGCCACTGCGCCCAGCTGACTAGCCACCATTTAAACGTTCAATAGACTCAGAGGGCTAGTGGTCACTGAGTCGAGCAGCACAGATACAGAACCTTTCCATCACTGCGGGATGTCCTATGAGAAAATGCTGCTTACAAGTTTTAGAGGTATTTCACCTCCTCTTCTTAGGGATGTTTGGCTCTCTCTGCCTTAAAAAAATTTAACTTTCCAGCTCCTAGACACTGAATCAACCAGGTGCTGGCGGAAAAAGACTATCGCTTGGCTGTGGGAGGAGGAGTTTCTTCATGGTCTCGGACTGAGATGCTCAACTCTCTATTAACTGGACTTACTTCCCTCAACTTCCAAGCAGGCCCACAAGCCTATCCCTTCTGCTGTGTCTGCTCGGGAGTAAATGTAGCCATGTCAGAGGAGAAGACACCTTGGCTGGCCTCTGCAATCGACAGCAGTCCTGCCTGCTGCCCTCCAAATAGGCGAAGGGCTCCAGCAGCCAAACACCCCGAATCTTCCCCTCCCTTCTCTTAATCCTGCTCTCTGCACTAGACCACCTCCCACTCTTCCCCATCCAGGGCAAGCTGTCCTTCTTTCTCCTGCTTCCTAGTGACAAGCAAGCAGTTGCCAGATGCCTCAATACCTAGGGAAGTTCTTCAGATATTCTGGTTAGTGGGAAGCAGAGGATGACAAAGCTGGAAAGGATCCTAATCCTCTAAGGTGACTCCCTCGCTTGACAGATGCGACCAGCTGGGAGGCAAGTAAAAGGACACACTATCTCCAAGACACGCGAGCGCAGAGCCAGGGGGTTCCGACCGAACTGCATTCCTGGGAACGTTTTTGAACTTCCCTGCCTTGGCTGATGCTTTATGCCCTTTCCAAGATAACATTCCTTTTACGGACAATGCAATGACTGGGCCCATGGGTTTCACTCCACGTGGAGGGAAACTGGGCGAGTGCTGGATGTGGTTACGGAGAGAGACAACTCGGCTCTTCCCCATGAAACTTTCAGAGGGCAGTGCCCCTGCCCTCCCTTTCTGCGTGGCCTTCTTTGGCCATTCCTTCTCCCGCTGTGGCTCTTGTTTGATCACTTCCTAAGAGGATAGGAAAAGTGAGGACAGAGTTCTGGTTTGGGCACTAAGCATGACATGCTTCAACCTTCACAAAAAGTAGTTCATAACTCTGCATGTCAAACTTACTCAAGGGAAAAAAAAATCCCCCAAGGAGCTTGATGTAGGGAACGCTCTGGGAAACGTGCCGATGGAGGACCCTCTGGCACAAGCGTCCGATTCGGCGTCCCTCTTCTCGGGGAGGGGCTTCCGCCTCTGTGCTCAACGTAAAACCAGATCGCTGACCTTGAAGATACTCCCCCCGCCACCCTTCAGACAATCCCGGTGACCCTGGGCACCAGGGAGCTGGGGACAGAGGACGGTCACTGAAGTCTAGGGAGACCTCTACAGACGCTCTGTCCCACTCCCAACAGACCGCATCTGACTCTCTGCTAGAAAAGCCCGAGAATCAAAGGAAGAAATTCCCAACCCTTTCATTTCATCCAAAGGCCAATGGGCTGAATAGAGTTCTCTGGCAAGATCTTAGCGTGGAAGTCACAGGAACTCCTTTCAACTCTCGCCTGGTCTCCCAAGTCCCAGCCCCACTCTTCCCACCCGCCGTTCTCGTGGTTGCTTAGTGGATCCTTTTCACTGCTAGTAACTCAGGAGAAAGGTCTTGCTTAAGCAGCCAGGGGGCCAGCCAACTCAGAAGCAGCAACATGTCCTAAAATGGTCAAAGAAAACTCCACAGGTTTGGCTGGAGCTCAGCTCCTGAAGGAAGGGGGAAGAGTCCGGCAGGGAGGATGAGTTTGGCATCCCCATCGCCCCGCCCCAAACCTCAGGCCTAAGATTAACCCCCTGGGTGCTGACTACTTACCATTCCACAGGACCTCCAGCGAGCGGGGGGACTGCGGAATAGCCTTGTTCTCTTTTAACACGGGACCGACGTACGATGCTAAGTAAGGGACAGATGTCCAGATCTGTTAAAGGAAAGTGGGGGCATGGGAAATTAACAAACAAGACTGATCAACTCACATTCTCACGAGCACACAACACACACATACACTCCTGTCAATACGATCTCTAAGGTCTAACCCTTGCTTTACTGTTCCTCTCCTCATCACCTTCTTCTACTCCAGAGGCTCCTGCTGACACCCTGGAATACTCCTGTGGCACCAAACCAAGGAACCGGAGGAAATGGCTGTGTCCAGGGTGGAAGATGAGAACCAGAGCACCCTGAGAGTCCCAAGCTATACTCGGGTCCCATTTACTCTCTACTATTAATAATAGCTTGGAAACTTCAATCACAGTATCAAGCCTGCTTTTGCATTGGTAAAATGGATATCAGCTGGGTGAGGGTAAAGGTGGTCAGATAAATGAAATGAACATTCATCAGGCACCTGCAATGTGCCAGGCAATGTTTCAGGCATTCAGCCCCCTCCCTTGGTCACTCCACACAGGGCACCCTGCCAACACCCATTCACCTTGGCTGCATTAACGAGCCTCCAAGCATTGAGCAGGCCGAAACCATGCTGGTGGCTATGGCTGAAGCCTGCCTCGTTGGTGACCCAATCTGCATGGCGATCTTCATACTGAAAGGACAGAGGTCCTCGTTAGTCTCTTGCACTGCCAATGTAATCTCAACAACCTCACTCTGGTTTCCTGCTCACCCTGCTGGCTGATCTCGTCTAGACATTCCCACTGAGCCTACCAGGAATGGATTCCCCAAGGAAAGCTGGGACAAAAGGTCAAAGCCTATGATGTCACCACCCCACCCTAGTGGCTTGCTCCTAGAGAGGGAGCCAGAAGGCACAAGAGACAGCCCTGGCAGAGCTCTCCTTTGCAGGTAAAATGGCATCAGCAGAATAGGTACAAATGAGTTTAGGTCTGTGGTCTTGGTGGGGTCCCCACACCTATTCTTTACACACACAACTCTGAAAGGGACTTGGTGCGTAACATTTGGGACATTTAGAAAGTGAAGCCTCCTGATACCTGAACTCGGGGGCAGGCTAGGCCAGGCCACTTGTCCACCTGTTGGTATCTCACCTGGGTGGCTGTGAAGACAATGATGTGCTGGACGTCGCGCCATGTGAGGCAGGGCCGCACCTGGAGCATTAAGGCTATCATGCCGGCTGCCAGAGGTGCTGCGGCTGAAGTCCCTGTGTGGCCCTCAGTGCAGCCAGTGCCCTTCTGAAGATCCCAGTCAGTGGTCACCTGGGAAGTGGAATGGGTGGGGAGGTGGGTCAGAGACTGAGTTCCAAGGTGCTGTGCAGTGAGGGGTACAGAACGAGTCTCTCAGGTGCACCCTTCCTTTGTTAGAGCTGAATCTTTGACCAGAGGGGGACCTGCTAGCAGGGCAGGACAAAGGAGATCCTTAATCCTTCTGCCCTCCTAAGAGAACATCTGGAGAATGAAGATAATGATGATAAGAATGAAAGTCACTTCTGAGGGTGCGATTGTGGGGAAAGAGAGGGAGACGTGGGTGGGCGCCAGTGCAGACAACAGGTTCCTGAGTCTTGCTCCTCTAATATTCTTGCTCCCATTCCCAGGTTCTCCTTCCCAACCCCCGCAACTAAGCTAGACAGAGGAAGTGACCAAGGGAGCTACTGGGCCCCAGCTGGAGCTGGGACAACAGCGACAGCACCATTCAAGGAAATCCAACTTGGCAGCTAGCGACAGGGGCTAGAGTGACCTCGGTACAACCACAGGGAGTGTGTTCCCAGGGAGAGAACTGTGTCCTTGCCCACCCCAGGCTTGGCAATGGGCTATCTACACGGCCTGCCCACGCTCTCTATGGCCCTAGACAGGACAAGCTGTCTCACTGTACCAGGCGGGTGCCCTGAGTCCCCCTTCTCTACCTGTAGTTCTGAGGTGGGAGGCGCGAGTGGGGGAGAGGGAGATGTCATCTGTCTGGCATCAAGCTCTTTCAGGCTTTCATCAACCCTGGAGACTCAGAAGGTTTAGCTGGGGGTGGGGGCCCTGCCTGAATCTGCTCCACTGCGTGGCACTTGGATCCTTGGCACATGGTGCCGGCGCTAAGTTCAGAGAATTGCTTTCTTCCAAACATGTCTTCTGGGCTGGACACCAGGGTGTCAACTTCTGCCAAGAGCTGCCCTTTCTCCATTGTCCTCACTGCTTCCCTCCAGCTGTTACAGCAGCTGCCAAGAGATGTAATTTTCACCCAGATATCGTACACTCCCAGGAAAAAAGGGAAAAACTCTCTCCAAGTTGTAGTCTCAACGAGAGTGGGAAGCCTGGTCCATGCCAGGCAGCAGATTGATTTTTCTTTCCTGTTACGGAAAACAGCCTCCCAGTGACAGTCTAGTGTGCAGCTGGGAGGCCCATGAATTTGCCTATGGTGGCAGGAGCCCCGAGCAGGCATTGCGAAGTCCAGAGCGGCTCCCCCAGGCAGCCAAATGGTGGGAAGCATATGCCCCTGGCCTCTGCCCTCAGAAAGACAGCTCCACCCGTCTGCCCTGGTCATTGAGTAGAAACTGGCACCAGGTTTCCAATGCAAGGACATTCCAAGGGTGGAAACTTGGCTAAGTAAATGCTCTTTTCATTTCTGGACAAACTACAGTTCAGATGGAAGGTGGGGGTGGGAGAGAGCTGAGTTAGGAGGAGAAAAGCCAGGTACTGCAGAGCAAGAGTGACAATCGTGTTAGAGAGACTTCTTAGGTTCCTGGCTGGGGCAGGGGCAAGCTTGGTTCCCCTGAATTTTACCAGGGGGTGAAGCGTACGGCATGTTCCTGCTTGTCGTCCTAAGCCAGCGGGGCCCGGGGTGGGGTGCCCTCTGTGCAGAGCCCAGCCTGCTGAGCAAAGCCTCTCTGGCCTTTCCACTTTAGTCCACTCCCGTTTCTCTTCTCCCCAGAGCGGGGGAAGAAGGGAGTCGGGGTCAGCTGGCACAGAGCCTTGGAACATTGTGTAGACCAGAAGTCATTTATTGGCATAACAAAATTTCAGTTTTGGAAAATAAATTTGACCCAGCAGGAAGACAAAGCAGCCCAATTCCCAATGGCTCTGGAGAGACCTCCCAACTCAGCCACTGGAGAAATCTGACACCACCTGGCTCTAGCCCAGCTCTTGCCTGGAGCCTCCTAACCCCATATGACACTACTATGGGCAATAGGGACAGGGACAGAGCTCTAAGATGATGGTCCAGACACCTGGCCTAAACCTGCTAGGATAGAGCTAAGTCCAGCTAGGTGAAGGCAACAGCCCCTGAATTCTTTAACTGGTTCCACGGGGGGGGAGGCGCTCCACTGCTGTGCGCTGATCTCGTTTGCTATGACTCCAAGTATAGCTCTAGAGAAAGAGCTCTCTCTCGTGTTGACATGAGACATTCCCCTGACTCCTTTTCCTGCCCATCCCATAAAAACAACCACTAGCTTTACTCCTGAAGATAAACATGACCAGAACTCACAGTTTTTATCTAAGGGCTGAAGAGCAATGGAATGATGATTTCTTTTTTTTAAGTCCACAGAAATTAGCAAAAGCCCAAATTCTACCAAAGGAAGACATTTCGAAAAAGTTGTTTAACGAACGTGACACTTAGTTTCTGTAAGTATATTTGTCCTAATTCAAAAATTTTAAGACAAAAACCACATCCACAGATTTATCCAGAGTCCTCAGGTCGGTTCTCCCAACAGTGGCATGCCTTCAGAGACACACATCTGCTGGGGAGGTGGCACCTGCCCACTAGGACAGGGAAGCAGGGGACACAGACATGCCGCGAAGCCTGCCATGTGATGTCTTGGGACAGGGGCAGGGTGTGCAGGGCCAGGGAGACACTTACGATGCTCCGGAGCATCTTGTCCCCACCACTGAAGGTGACCGCCAGCATAGAGGCACACTCCTCTGCATAGAACGGCATGCGACCCTCCTCATCCACAGCACCTAGAGACACAGGAGGGAAATGGTAGCTGAATGAGGATGGGGTCCTGCGGCAGGGGCCTGATAATACCAGAGTCATCTTTGAGCTACCACCTGGGGGACTGTCCTGAGTTGAAACGTGATCTGAGTGCCCCAAGTCCCTCAATGTGTCCCAAATCTTCATCTGAACAGGCAGCTTCAAGCAGCAGAGAATATACTGTGCTCCGGTATCATTCTTTCAATAGGTTCTAGGGTAAAACCAGGGGCCTTCTACTTTTGTACCTACTTATTCATTCACGTGTTAATTTTTTTCAAAACTGATTAAGCATTTACTGTGAGTCACACACTGTGCTAGGCATCAAGGCCATATGGAAAAGGCCACAGCCCTGGTCTCAAGGAGCCTCTGGGCCAGGCGCAGTGGCTCACACCTATAATCCTAGCACTTTGGGAGGCAGAGGCGGAAGGATCACTTGAGGCCAGGAGTTTGAGACCAGCCTGAGCAATGTACCAATACCCTGTCTCTACAAAAAAATCAGAAAAATTAGCCAGGTGTGGTGGCACATGACTGTAGTCCTAGCTATTAGGGAGGCTGAGGCAGGAGGATCACTTGAGCCCAAGAGGTTGAGGCTATAGTGAGCTACGATCGTGCTATTACACTTTAGCCTGGGTGACAGAGCAAGACCCTGTCTCCTAAAAAAAAAAGAGAGAGCCTACAGTCCAGGTGGAAGTCAAGTAAGTAAATCAATACAGCTGGGTGGCAAAGACTCTGACTGGGAGCACAGGTGAGGGGCACTTAATTTAGGCTAGTGGGGACTTGGGGGAGGCTTTAAGCAGAAGGCAAGTGGCCCACAGAATGACAGGCCAGAGCAGAGGCTTAACCAGTTGTGGTGGGGTGGAGGTGGTGGTGATCTCCAGATGATGGGTTGAAGGTGTTCCCAGTGTATGGTGACATCTAAGGTAGTCCCAAGGTCCTTTGAGAGTAGGGCTAGTCCTATCTGAGCCCAAAGAGATGACTGTGCTCACATATTTAGACAGACACACTGAAGCTGGGGCGCACCAAGACATGCAATGTTCTCACTGAGTGACATGCATATACGCGCGCGCGCGCGCGCACACACACACACACACACACACACACACACACACAGCACTGTCAGATCACTACCTATGGTGACTGTGTAGATGGAGTTGGCGTAGCCATCGTAGTTGCAGTTGTCATTGTGCTGGCCCCCATTACCACTGGCTACCACAAAGATGCTCCCAAAGCCCTGGCGACCAGCAATCACCCCATGTTGCAAGGCAGCCTGAGGAGCAAAAATGTCAGGTATCAGTTGAGGAACTCATGGAAAGACCTCTACCTACCACACCCATCTCCCTCTCCATCCCTTCTAAAAAAAAGTTCAAAGGGCACTGGGCAGGGGGAAAGATTTAAAGATAGATAGGAGACAGGGTGGGAGGTTTTAGGTGAACAACATCTGATGGATGTACTCTGCTTATCAGGTGATAGGGTGGAGCCAGGACAAGACCAAAGGAAAACACTCTCAAAGCATTGCTCCATTTCCCTAAGAACTAGTGTCCCCCATGCTTCCTGCCCCCAAATTAGGCACACTCTTCCTAAAAGGAGGCAGCAGGGCTAGATGGCACATGTCTGGCACTGCAAACAGGGTGGGTGGGAAGAGGGACTGCCTTGTAGCAGTTCTCCTAGGACTGAATGAGGAGGGTGTCCCAGCTCTCTTAGAACTCCCTTTTCATGGAGTTCAGTTACCTTGCCAAGCTGATGTGGGCCATCCACTGTCTTTCCATCATCATCTGGTCCCCAGCTGTTAAGAAATACCCAGAGGGAAGGGGCAGAGCCAGGCTGTGGCTACCCACCCAGGGCCTCCCAGTCTCAGCCGGCCACCCTTCTGTCTGCAGCTCTTTCCCTCCTCCCAAGGGTTCCAGTTTAGGACTCCCATGATTAAAGACATGGGGTTCAAAGGTCCATCCCTTCTCCAAAGTAGAAAACAGAAGTCTGTGCTAAGGTTTTTCTTTTCCTTGGACGTATCCCTAGTTTAGGACCATGTTTTCCTGCCCCTAAAAGTCCCTTTTCGGGTAGCAGGGAACAATACATAGTAGCAGAGAGGGACAGAGGCCACTCCTCTCCTGATCTAGGGATCTAGTGCTAGGCTTGATGGCAGAACACCTATGAAGGAATATCTATCTGTTTAAGTTCTTGGTTCTTAGGCTCAGGAGTTCTCTATCCTTTCTCTAAGAGGAAATGTACCCTGTGGAGAATGTCATGCATTTAAGGGAGATATTACTGCGGGAAAGAACAGGTGCCATCAATGCCACAGGGCTGCCCAACCCCAGTTCCTCTTTATCCTTCCCACCACAGCCATGACCTGAAGCTGCAGGTGCATACACGTAGGGTGGCAGGGATTGGTGCTGGGTATTCAGCTTCCTTGTGGTTGGAGAGGAAAGCCTACTTTCTCCCAGAGGCCTTATGAGTTTAGAAAACAAATACATGTGGCACGGGCTGGGGCTTCTCACGTGACAACCTGATTTCTGGGGTCACAGAAGCTTAGGATTGAGAACCTAGTGGCTAGAGATCTGGAGAAATGAGGGCAATGAGCTTACTAGCTGAACCCAGTGAGGGGATCACTGCTCAGGCCTGCCTGGGTCAGCCCATTTTGCAGGTCTTTTGGTGGCAGATTCATCCCAGGCGCTCTAGCCTCTTGCCCTCTCACCTGTTCTCCCTCACCCGCAGCTCCGCCTCACCTGCAGCTGTAGATGTCATTGATCTGGTAGTGCTTGTTGAACGCCACAGCCTCCATGCTGTCTGTGAGAGGTCCATCCAGCACCCGGATACCTAGGCAGCGAAGGCCACAGCAGCTCCTCACTAATGCTGGTCCCCTAGACCGGGAACTGCATGGTGGGGAGCCACATGTGGGAGACTTACTTTTCCCTGTATGCTTTTTTGCACCGTTTGACTTTTTATACCACGTATATGTATTACCTGTCCAAAAATACTTTTTAACATAATGCTGGAACTTAGACTTTAACAATCATGGGGTCTGGTGGGAGAGGCATAGAATGTAGGTACCAAGGTTCCCTTCTTACCTTCACTCTGAATCATATAAAACGCCTAGCATGGTGCTTGACACGGAAGATGTTCAATAACTGGTACTCATCACCATTGCTATTCTCATGGATGTCTAATTTTACCCTTTAAAATGGGTGGGTCACATCCTGGTGACCATGTAGGGACAAACGGGCTTTCAGAAGGGACTTGACCCTGAAGGTTCCTGGCGCCTTCTGTAGTTTCATTTACAGAGGGCTGCTGCCCTCTGCAGGAGTGTAAGAGGAACACAGTCAGCCCATTCATTCTGTAGGTTCCCGGGAATTAACCAGGAATCGCGAGGAGAGCTTCCCCACTCATTCCCTTCACCTTCTGCTTTGACGACAGAGACTGAGAGGCAAAGGAACCACAGAACCACCTCCAGTGGAGAACAGGGCTGCTCAGCTCTCCCGAAAGGATGAGAGCAGCCCATGACTGTCAGTAGGTCTGGGCACTGGAGAGTTAGGACATGCAAGAGCACAGCCACATACAGGGGATTATGGAGGAAGAACCAATGAGAAGGTACTTTATAGATTACTAAAATGCAAATATAATGGAGTCAAGTAAAAGGTCATTAATGGTCCACTCTTCTGTGTTTTATATAGGGGTCTGCAGCTAAAAAACATGTTCGAAACCTCACCGCACTGAAAAAATCATTGAACTGATTTGTCCTAAAGACACCTATTATAAACCTACCCTTGCTCTAGGCTATGTGTTGAGAGTGGGGTAAAGACATTTCAGTGTGGAAAGGGGGACAGGGAATGAAGACTGTGGTCACAGGAGCAGACTGCCAAGGCTGGACTCAAGCATGAGTTACCTGCTATGCGGCTCCCATAGGCCACGCCCACGGCACAGAAGCTGTTGTTGGGCACAGCAGCAATCTCTCCCGCACATCGGGTGCCATGGTGGTTGCCATTCTCAACGTCCGGGTGGGGCATGGGGTCAGGGTCATTAGAGTTGAGGTCATAGCTACCCTCAGGGCTCTGAAATATCGGGGGAGGGGGCAACATGTGGTCACTCACTGGTTAGAAGGGGTCAAATCCTAGTGCTCAGGGAGAGAAGGAACAGGGAGTTTGGGACTCCAAGACAGGGCAGCAAGCCCATCTTTCTCTGCAAACCACACGGGGTTCAAGATGTGGGCACAGAACTGGAGCAAAACTGAGAAGTACCACAGCTCCCAGCAAATCTCTCTCTTGCCTACTATAGGAATGTGCCCGCTGCTCCGTGGCTTGGGAAACCTGGATAAAAGAGGTTTATGGCTACCTAAAGGCCACACTTTAGAGAGGGGAAGGTACTCAGAACTTCAGTGGAGAGGAAAGTTGCCTACCGGGGCCACTCCCTACTCGCCAGAGAGGGAGCGGCAACAGGAAGCAGGAAGCACTGCCTGGGATTGCTCTCCCATGGGGTAGAGCCACCTGCGGTGCCTGCACTGCCTGTCTGGAATGCTGGCTGGGGCCACCGAGAGAAGACAGACATCATCCCACCTCCCAGGCCCTTTTCTTTGGCCCAAAGACCTCTAGGAAAGAGGACAAGACTGAGGCAACACCAAGAAGGAGGTAAGATGTGCAGGTGGGAGGGGTTGTTCCAGGGCCACTCACATAGTTGGGGGCGATATCCTGGATGGTGTGTTCCACTCCGTCATCCACCACCACCACCGTCACCCCTCGCCCAGTCACATTGCGCTCCCACACACCCGTCACGTTGATGTCCCTGCCAGGGCTCCGCCGGTTATACTGTAGCAAAGGGGGTGGGAATCCAGTGACACACAGCATGCCCCAGAGAGAGACGGAGTTAGAGCTGGCAGCCCCCTTTCACCCTTGGCCTCCACCAGAGAGCCAGACAGAGGCTGTAGATCAACCGAGCCAAGGAGGGGCACATGAGGGCTGTGTCACAGCCTTGGTCTCCAAGTCAGCATCAGTCACAGCTGACTTAGCATGAAATGGTGGCTAGGCTTAAGTGTTGGATGATGTAATTATTATGCCAGTGTTAGTTATCGCTTATGTAATAGTGTTTACCATGAGTCTTGCACTATTCTAAGTGCTTCTCATATATTAATCCACTTATCCTAATCGCAATTCTATGAGGTAGGTACTGTTACAATCTCCATTTTATAGATGGAGAAACTGAGGCACAGAGAGGTTAAGTAGCTTGCCCAAAGGCACACGCTAGTAGGTGGCAGAGCTGGAACCTGCGCCCAGGCACCCTGGCTGCAGTGCCCGTGCCTCAGGCACCGCAGAACACTGGCTCTCTAGCAGAGGGTAGAGGGGAGGCAGAGCGCAGGGGCAAAACATACCACAGAAATGTGCCCTCAGGCAAAGGATGGAGGCAACTGAGGAGTGATGCAGTCAGAAGCCCACTGAAGCACTAGACAGAACTACCCATCTGAAACTGAAAACTGCAGGGCTGGACTCACCAGGTGCCACTGCTGCGGGTACTTGGGGTCATTGAAGTGGACGCTGCGCTTGGCCCGCTTTAGCAGCCTCTGCTCTGAGTGCCAGCGCACAGTTTCATGCCGGGCCAGCACAGCTTCCGCCTGCTGCCGGATGGCCTCCACCTCCAGGGCCTGCCCACGCCCAGCTGGCTGGACCAAGAGGTAGTGCCCCCGGAGCTCTCCGATGCGTCCAGCATTCACCAGCCCTGCTGCGTGGGCCAAGGCATCTGCCTGCTGCTCCAGAGTCTCTTCTGCCCCCTCACCTTCCAGGCTGTCCAGATGCACAGCCCAGCTTAGCCCCCCTGGACCCTGGGCCTCAGGCCCACCTGTCCCTGCCAGGCACATGACCCAGGGAACCAGTAAGAAGAGCCCGGCTAATTCCAGCCAGAAGCAGGTGGGCAGGCCCAGGGGGGCATCCAAGTGTGGCACTCTCTGCCTCCCCTTCGGCATCAGAGCAGTAGGCTGCAGACAAAGAGGAAGGACATAAAAGACATAAAAGAGCTGGTAACTGTAGGAATCTGAGAGGGAGACTTTGAACCATCAGTGTGTTCCCCCTGGAAGTCCTCAATCCACTCCTTTTAAATTATTGAGTGTTCAATCCTCTCTTTTTGTTCACATTTATCCCTGACCAACAGGGACAAGACCCCAGATGGAGTGTGGGCCAGTACTGATCCCAGTGGGTGACCTCCCATAGCAATCCCCATCATACCAGATAATCCAGCAGAGAGGGTCCAGTTGCTCACAAGACACCACGCCCTTCCCCCTGCTGCCATGCACAGGGCTCAAAGTCATGCCACTCCCACAAATTACTGGCAGCATAAGACTGTTCTTTAGAAGAAGACCCTTCGCTCCTTTAAAGGGCACATAAATCTTTCCCCAGCAGATTCCTCAGTGCAGTTGTCCTCAGGGCTAACTCCCCACAAGGGGGCCCCATTCCCACCTGGACTCTACGTTAGGTTGAGCTCCTGGTCTGGCTAACCACGTCACACTCATCTTGTGCAAAGGGAGAAAAGGCATCACTTTCACTGTGAGTAGTGTTGACTCAGCGCAGGCTACAGACCTGGGGGACCCAAGAACAGGAGAAATAATGTCCCACCAAACCCGATGGAACAAGCAGAGGCTAGATGAACTTTAATACCAGTAACCAAAGAAACGTGATCAAGTGTCATTTCTAGGGATCTAAAACAGATCATAGACCAGAACAGAACTGGTATGGTAAGGCTAAATCAGTATAAAATCCAGAAACCCTACTTCTTGTGCTATCATGCCACCCTTTTTTCATTTTTCCCCCTGGAGGTCTAGTAGAGGACTTAACTGCTACCAAAATGTCTCCTGAGAAAATAAGTAACACACTTCCTGGAAGTCTAAGAGGTAGCTAACTTCCTGGTTCGTGTGTCTCCCAAGGATGCCAGGGGAAGTGAGAAGAGGCAGGAGGCAGGGGGAAAGCCAGAAAATGCCAATGAAACCGAACAGGCATCAAGGGCAAGCAGGAGAGAAGAAACGACTGGAAAACAGCACTAAAGAGCTACCCTGTAACCAGCTCAGCAGGTTGACTTCAAAGTGACGGCTCAGGCTCCAATCACCTAGGTTTGATAGAACCAGGTACTTGGTCTTAGGAATCCTCAAAGAAAAAAAGGGCCAAGTTGGAGCTGGTTGGCAACTGTGACAGGTGAATGGGGTGGCAGAACATGTGGTACCTATGTGTGGCTGGGCTCCTTTAAAAGCCTCTTCTCTCTACTAAGTCCACATGGGGGCAGGGCTTAGTACTGAGACACACACCCAGACAGATCCAACTCAAAGCATTCCAGAAAAATGGATATTTTACTGAAGACTCCATGTAGAGGGAGAGAACTTATGCCACCTAACATTTCCCTCTAAAAATCTCCATTCCATATCTCTTCTTCTCTTTTCTTCTTAAATTCCCAAACATATTCCCTCTCAAATCCCTCCCTGACCCCCAGCAGCCTCGACTGTCCCAAGATATTACTCTACTAAGTAAAAAAAAAAAAAAATCCTGTGACATAGCCAGATAATGACCCATCCAGACAGGCTCCTCCAGTCTCAAAAAATCCCACATTTCCGGAAGAAAGAGAAACCTGAGCTCTTTCTGTCTCCCAGCGGCAGAGCAGCACTTTTATTCCCAGGCTTCTGGGAAAGGAACCTTAAACACGTTCTGAAAGCAGATCTTAACCTCTCCTAACTGCTACGCCTCTCTTTACAGCTCTTAGTGGTCAAGGAAGAAAAAGAGTACGGGCAGCCCGGAGTCCAAGATTCTGCTCCCAAGCGACTGTCGTCCTCGCTGCCTTTACACCCAGCTCCTAGAAACCATGTTAGGTACAGGGGTCAGTCTCACCGATCCCCACCCCCTCCCCACGACCTCTACTGCTCCGTGCAATGTGCCCCTCTCCTCATTAGCACCGTATTATCCTGGAATCCAAGACCTTGAGGCCCCGTCCCCCTGGGTTCCCCCACTCCAGGACCGAAGGCTCCCTCTACGCAGCTCCCTCATCTTCAGACGCCGGCTCGCCCCGCTTCTGGGCTACCTGGACTTCCAGTGTCCAGCCCCTACCTAGTTCCCAACTCACCCGCCCGGCCGCAGCTGCCGCCGCCTCCCTGCGGAAACTCGCGGCTTCCCGGGAGCAGAGCAGCCAGTGACAGCAGCATCACTTCCGCCCCGGCGGCGCAGCCAATCAGCGGCGGGCCCCACGGGCCCGGGCCAACCCCGCGGGCCCCAGCAACGGGCGCCGGGGACCGGCTCCCGCGGGCGGCCTCAGTGGACAGAGGGCGTGCGGATTTGGCGGGCTTAAGTCGCGGAGCTCCACCGTCCCGAGGCCTCGGGGCATCTTCAACAGGGTCCCTCCCCGCAGGGTTCTTCTTCATGGCGTCCTCTGAAAAGGGCATCTCGGTGCCGACCTTTAAAAACATCTCGTTGCTCTTCTCTCTCTGACCGCCATGGCCTCGGCTCTCCCTGTAACCTCCCCAGAGGGTCTCCTGCCCCCACCAGGCCGCCTTCCTTCTCACGGTCGCATCTCTCTTCTTCCCTGCGCCCCTGGAGAGTCCTCTTGTGTCTCAGGGGTCTTCCGCCGCATCCCCGTGTCCCGGGCGGCGCCAGCTCTTGCCGCCAGAGGGCGCCGTCGGGGGCGGCGCGGCGCCACGGCGGCCTCTCCTCTCGCGGCCCGAACCTCTCCCCCTCCGCTCGTGTCGCCGGAAGTGGGAGGTGTCGCGCGCGGGCCGGCGCTCGACCCCTCCCCCCGTAGCTCGGCCGCCCCCTCCCCCCGCTCCGCCCGCTCAGGTGCGTCCCGTCCCTCCCCCCCATCCTCCCGGGGGCGCGGCGCGGGAGGTGTGTGCGGGGCGGGCGCGCGGGGAGGGGGCTGCGAGGCGAGGGGCAGGGGCGCGGGCGGGGGTCCGAGCGGGGAGCGTGGGGGGAGCTGTGAGGACGGGGGCGGGGGTCCTGGCCTAGAAGTGGGACGGGGGCTGGCAGTGAGGTGGGGGACCGAGGGAAAGATGTGGAGAGGGCTCCGGCCCGAGCAAGCGGCCTGCTTAGCAGTCCCCTGTTGAGGGTGGCGGTGGCCACCCGGCGCTGCTTCCCCCCATTGTCCCCTTGCCGTCTGTCCGCTGTTCTCTCCCAAGGGCCCCTCGCTCCCAGCGTCGCCGCCTCACTAGTGCTGGCTGTTGGGGTGCACGGTTCCCTTTGGCAATCTCCACTCTCCAGCCAGATGTACCTGCCCTCCCTGCTTGGGCTCTGCGGAGTTGCATGTATGACCCTTGCCCTGTGGTTCCGTGTGCGGGGCACCGAGAACTCCAGGCCCTGGGCTCTGTTAGAGGCAGGATGTTTGCACCTGAGGGAGCAATAATGGCGATTCGGGGCCGTTTTCTCCCCGTAGCTTTGTATAATGAGGCAAACTGAGGCACAGAGGGTCTTTGTGCTGTGACCAAAGCGTTGACACAGCCCCGTCTCCGTATTTGCCCTATGCAGGGTTCACGGGTATACCTGTGATGCGGTTAAAATAAAAACAAGAATGTAAACTAACCTTATGTTCACTGCCCCCCACCTCCCAAGTTGTTTTTTTTCTTCTTTTCTCCTCACAGTAGAAGGTCATGGGTTAGTTGTGCGGCATAAAGCATGACCTTTTGATCTTAAAAAAAAAAAAAGCATCTGTCCGGGTTCCCTTTCTTGTGTTCCCATGTTTTCTCATTTCCATGCTAGAGTAACTAAGATTCTCATCCTTTTTTGCACCTTTTATGGTGACTCTGAAGAGTGTGCACTTTCCTCAATCAGTGGGTTATCAGACTTTTCCCATCTGGGGCGAACACGCCGACAGAGCAAAAGATACATGCTGGCATTGCCCTGTACTTGTTCTCTTACGTGCAAACACCTCCAGAAAATCTCACTTTAATGAAGAATGCTTTAACAGCCATAAAATGATTTTAAAACATACTACTACTAGGCCAAAAGATACATCTTTTATAAAGGATAGTAGACAACGTAGACATGGTGGGCCATTTACGGAAGATTCTCACAGACTGTAATCTACTATTTTAAATGACTGCATTTCTGCCAAAAGTGAAAATAAAATCTTTGCACAGACTCCTTATATAAATATGGTGACTCCTGAGGATTGATGCCCACTGGGATCTATTACATGCAATGGCTTTTTAAATACCCTACTACAGAATACTCTTAAGTATCTTCTCAAAGTTTTTCTTTGTATTTCTTTCCTGGAACAACTCTATTGTGTGGACATTTTGAGGGGGAAAGATACATGTATGTTAAACTTTTGAAACTTGTAGCCTATAATTTGTTTCTAAATGTACAGAGCATGATGGCAGCATCTGAGGTAGCTGGTGTTGTGGCCAATGCTTCCAATCCTTCGGAATCTTCTTCTAGTTTGTGTGCTTCCAAATCAGATGAAGGTCTCCCAGATGGTCTAAGGTAATGTGTGGATTCTTCACTGGGAAGATTCATTTGGGTAAAGGGCTTTTGAGATGGGCTTCTGTAGCTGGTCTTTTCTTTTTTGGCTCTAATGGTTCTGCACTAAATGAACTTTTTAAAGGTAGGGGACTGCCTGATCTATCTTTGTGTTTCTGGTATCCAGCACAGCGTCTGATACTCAGCAAGCACGCTAAATGTTTGTCAAATAAATAGAATCAGAGTATAGGGGTCAAACTCATCAAAAATGCAAATATTACTGTTTCCTTCATGGACTATATGTTCATTTAACCATATGTTTATATATCATATTTGTATAAATGAGACTTTTATGTTACAATATATAGAGGTATATGCATATATACTTACACATATAAACATAGAGAGATATATATGTATGTATCCATCTATTTAGATATCTTTGTTCATATGGCTTACTGCTTCATGTATACATCTTTGTCTCCCGTCTAAACTTTTGAGAGTAGGAATTATAGTTACCCAAACTTGCATCTTATGGTGGCTAATATGTTGTTATATACAATGTTGAACTAAATTAACTATATGGTCATCTCTCAGTATTTGTTGGGGATTAGTTCCAGGACTCCCTGTGGAAACTAAAATCCTCAAATGGTCAAGTCCTTGATATAAAGTGGCATAGTATTTGCGTATAACCCTGTGCACATCCTCCCATATACTTTAAATCATCCCTAGATTACTTATAATACCTAATACAATGTAAATGCTATGTAAATAGTTGTTATACCATGTTGTTTAGGGAATAATGACAAGGGAAAAAAGTCTGTTTTAGTTTAGTACAGAGGCACCCATCCATTTTTTTCTTGAATATTTTCAGTCCGTGGTTGGTTGAATCCACGGATGCGGAACCCATGGATATGGGGGGCCAAGTGTATGTTGTTCTACTTCAACTTTTTTCTAGAGTACCTGGGACCGAACATAATAAATAATACTGTGCTAACAGCTTTATATGTATTAAACACATTTAATCCTCACAACAATCCCAGGAGGTGGGTGCTAATATTATTATTCCCATTTACAGGTGATGAAAATGAGACACAGAGAGGTTGGTAACTTGCCCAAGATTACCAAGCTGTGTTGGAGTCAGGGTTTTAATAACATCACATAATTCTAGTAACAATAATAGCTGCTAAGATTTATTGAATGTTTACTACGTGCTAAGCACTGTACTAAATACTTTATACATTATGTAATCCTCACAATCTTACCAGGTAGATAATATTATTTCTGTTTTACCAGTGATGTAATTTGCCCAGAGTCCAACAGCTAGTAAATGGTAGAATCTAGATTCAAATCCAGGTACTATATATACCCAAATTTATAATTGAGGCTCCCCTCACCCCACTCCACAGTTATTTCCCTGCAAGAAAGAATTAGCTAAGAGTGTTAAAGATTTTTAGATAATGAGATGTTCTCACAATTGCTATATTTTGAACAAGTACTATTGAGGAAAGGAGGACTCATTGACTTGATGCTTAAGGGGGTCAATAGACAGAATCTGTATTAAAAAGGGGGGGAGGACAAAGAAATTTAACATATATTTAATTACTGGGTGAAAGACTTACAATTGTGAATATTGGATGTCATTGTAAATATGTTTTAAAGAGCTTTTTAAAAAGCAGTACATTAAATGGCTGTGACAAATGACAGAATAACCCAATGTTATGCTTACGTATACTAGCAAGTCTGGTATGAAATCTCTATTGACAGCTTAATTTTGGAGTCAGAATTATCTGTGCTTTAGGCAGCTTTGAAGTGAAGATGCTACGCTCTGCAAAACTTCAAGAACCTAAAAAGTGGTTCTTGTCAAAGATCTTTATGATGAGGTTGAGTGACAGTTATTTTTGTGAAACGTGAGAGTGGAGTAAAGACAATATTTCTAAGTCAATATTTTATTTATTTAAATATTGTATATAACTAAACTGAATGTTCTGACAAACATTAGGTTATTTCATCTACATCCCTAAAAGTTATTCAGAATGGCCCTCAAAATTTTTTTGGCTCTTCAGAGTCATTTATGTTTTGGCATTTACTGTAGACTGTCTTCAGAACCCAGGTTCTTAATTACCAAGCTATACTATCTGCATGTGGAATAGAAGTCATTGGACTGAAACTAAGTTCTCTTTATTCTGGTAATTGGGAGGGCTAATTTTGTTCTTCTGGTCGTTACATGGAAAGTATTATGTACTTAATCCTCTTTGAGAATGGGTGAAGAGAGAAACTCTTTATGTTTTTAATAGCCCTAAAGACCCTGCGCAGAAGCAGAAGAACTCGCCTCTGTCGAGTGTAAGTAGCCAAACGATAACCAAGGAGAATAACAGAAATGTCCATTTGGAACACCCAGAGCAGAATCCTGGTTCATCAGCAGGTGACACTCCAGCAGCGCACCAGGCTGTTTTAGGAGAAAACTTGATAGCCACAGCCCTTTGTCTTTCTGGCAGTGGGTCTCAGTCTGATTTGAAGGACTTGGCCAGCACAGCAGGAGAGGAGGGGGACACAAGCCTCCGGGAGAGCCTCCATCCAGTCACTCGGTCTCTTAAGGCAGGGTGCCATACAAAGCAGCTTGCCTCCGGGAATTGCTCTGAAGAGAAATCCCCACAAGCCTCCATCCTAAAGGAAGGTTGCAGGGACACAGGCTTGGATTTCCGACCTGTAGTACCTCCAGCAAATGGGGTTGAAGGAGTCAGAGTGGATCAGGATGATGATCAGGATAGCTCTTCCCTGAAGCTTTCTCAGAACATTGCTGTACAGGTCAAGTATCAAGTTTCTACTACTAAAATGGAATTTGGGGGGGTTTTTTGAGGGTAGGAGATATTTCTTCATATTTGGTGGAGAACTACACTGTCTCATTTTTTGCTGGCAATCATCATGCTGTTTTCATACAGTGCCATGCCATGACTTCATTCTGGTGTTCAATAAATAAGAAAGCCAGTAGCCCAGTTTCTAATCTGATGGCAAGCAGGAACTTTATGACCTACATGAAATCTCTTTCACTGAGTAATTGATGCGTGTAGGTCATTAGCATTGATATTTCCCATCTTTGTCCTTGCAAGAGGAATCCTTGTTAACTCTCTGACCTATCCTGCCTTCTAGTGACTGGTGTGCTTTGTCATAGGGAAAGCATGGGCACAATAGGTTGTAGGGGGCAAATTTCTCGTCTCAGCCTTGAGGCTTTCTCTCAGTCAGTTTTTGATCTTGTTCAGGTTATTTGTGGGATAAATGATTAATGCAATGTGGATATTGGCGTCCATTTGCCAGAACTATGTTGCTTTTCTTGCTGTGGAGCTAGTAAGGGGAAAGAGGAAAAAGTTTGCTTCTTACTTATTTGTGGCAGTTTTCTAGATGAAAGTACTAGAATAATTCTGCCTCTTTGAAAGTGTCTCAGAGCAATTCTGTATATAATTGTTTCTTTTTTTTATAGACTGACTTTAAGACGGCTGATTCAGAGGTAAACACAGATCAAGATATTGAAAAGAATTTGGTAAGTATTTAAAATGTCACTGTTGTTACATAAAACCATTAAAGCTGAAGATCTAGAGGCAAATCATTTTAGTTGGAAAGCGTGCAGGAATCCCGTTCATAAAATCTTGACAAATGGTTAGCTAACTTCTGCTTGATCACTCCCAGAGAAGCTGGCTACCTCACAACGCAGCCTATTGCTTTTTTTTTTTGAGACAGGGTCTTACTCTGTTGCCCAGGCCAGAGTGCAGTGACGTCATCATTAGCTCACTGTAACCTTAAACTCCCGGGCTCAAGCAATCCTCTTGTCTGACCCTCCCGAGTAGCTGGGACTGTGGATATGTACTATCGCACCCAGCTAATTTTTCTCTTTTTAGTAGAGACGGGGTCTCCCTCTTGCTCAGGCTGGTCTCGAACTCCTGACCTCAAGCGATCCTCCCGCCTCGGCCTCCCAGAGTGCTAGGATTACAGGTGTGAGCCACTGCGCCCAGTCCCTTTATTGCATTTTTTAAAAATAACTCTTATTGGCCTGATGCGGTGGCTTACGTCTGTAATCCTAGCACTCTGGGAGGCCGAGGCGGGAGGATCGCTTAAGTTCAGGTGTTCGAGACCAGCCTGAGCAGGAGTGAGACCCTGTCTCTACTAAAAAAAGAAATAAATTAGCTGGACAACTAAAAATATATATAGAAAAAATTATCTGGGCATGGTGGTGTGTGCCTGTAGTCCCAGCTACCTGGGAGACTGAGGCAGAAGGATCGCTTGAGCCCAGGAGTTTGAAGTTTCTGTGAGCTAGGCTGATGCCACGGCACTTTAGCCCGGGCAACAGAGTGAGACTCTGTCTCAAAAAAAAAATAAAATAGCTCTTATTGTTAGATCTTATTCTGAGTTAAAGACAGAATCTTTGTAAGTTATTGGTATAGCTCTCTCTTGAGCTTTATGGAGTGAATCCAGTTCCTCTTATAGTTGTTAACTCTGTGTATATTTGAAGTTTTTTTATGCCTCTTCCTCTTACCCCTCAAGTCCAAATATTTCCAGATGAAATATTTTCAGATGTTTTTAGCGTTCTTCATATGATATATTTTTTTTAGTCTTGTGTCATCATCCTGGTTACTTTCACCTAGACATGTTCCATTTTATCAATATTTCTTTTAGAAAGTGATCTTGTGGCCAGGCACAGTGGCTCATTTCTGGAATCCCAGCACTTTGGTAGACTGAGGCAGGAAGATTGCTTGAGACCAGCATGGGCAACAGTGAGACCACATCTCTACAAAAAATAAAAAAATTAGCTGTGTGTGGTGGTGTGTACCTGTAGTCCTAGCTTCTTGAGAGGCTGAGATGGAAGGATCCCTTGAGCCCAGGAGTTCAATGTTTTAGTGAACTATGATTGTGCCACTGCACTCCAGCCTGGGCAACAGAAAGAGACCCTGTCTCTAAAAACAAAAGTGATCTGGAAATGTATGCAACCAAATCCTGAGAACCAACTGTCCAGAAACAGTATAATTAGTTTACGATACAGTAAGGTATCTCCATCTGTCTCATTTCTGAAGTTTACATTGACTTATTTTGGCAATCTTATCATACTGTTGAGAAACTCCATCAAATCTTTTTCTCATGCAGTATTTACTTGTGTCTTTCTCATTTTATCCCTAGGTATTTTGGTTTTTAAAACTTAGCTAGAGAACTTCACATTTATCTTTGTCGAAACGGTCCCCTTCCTTGATCTATCCCTGGCATTTTGTGGCTAAAACACAGTGTATGAATATCTGAGTGTATGTTTTTTAAGAGGATGGCTAATGCTGGGAAAGACACCCTAGGATCAGAAAGAGGCTTTTAGGGTAAGATGTGTTAATTGAATGGAGAGCAATATAAAAAGGAACAATGCTTGTAGCAACCAGATAAGAAAGTGGATATTTGGTGCAAGCTGAAGAATTGAAGGACAGATGAAAAGAAATAACTTATTTTAGGGGTTCCCAGCCTATGGTGAGTTGTATAATTATTTCATTATATATTACAATGTAATAATAATAGAAATAAAGTGCACAGTAAATGTAATGTGCTTGAATCATCCCAAAACCGTCCCCCACTTACTCCCTGGTCCATGGAAAAATTGTCTTCCATGAAAATGGTCCCTGGTGCCAAAAAAGCTGGGGACCTCCGAATCGGAGTACATTAACCAGATGAAGCTAATAAAAGTTTTTAAATAGGCCAGGCGCGGTGGCTCACGCCTGTAATCCTAGCTCTCTGGGAGGCCGAGGCGGGCGGATTGTTTGAGCTCAGGAGATCGAAACCAGCCTGAGCAAGAGCGAGACCCCGTCTCTAATAAAAAAAATTAATTGGACAACTAAAAATATATAGAAAAAACCAGCCGGGCATGGTGGCGCATGTCTGTAGTCCCAGCTACTCGGGAGGCTGAGGCAGGAGGATCACTTGAGCCCAGGAGTTTGAGGTTGCTGTGAGCTAGGATGACGCCACGGCACTCACTCTAGCCTGGGCAACAAAAGCGAGATTCTGTCTCAAAAAAAAAAAAAAAAACAGTTTTTAAATAGTAGCTACTCAGGAGTTATTTGTAACAGACAGGTAGAAAGGTCCTCAAGAAGAGAGACTTGATGGAGGTGGACTAGGTGGAAACCTACGTAAAAGAGACCCTCTGGGAAAGGGAAGGAAATCACCTTTTCTTGAGTGCTTACTCTAAGCACTTTATGTAGAGTATTTATTTTGTCCTCACAGTTGTAAGCTGGGGTTCAGATGACTATACAGCAATTGAAGGGGCTAACCAAGAAGGCATAAATAAGCTTGCATCATTCTTTCACATTGGGCCAAAAGAGGCCCAGGTTTTGTTTTGTTTGGCTATATTCTTTCGGGTAGTTGTGAGGCCCACGTGCTTTTTATTTTTATTTTTTTAAGAGACAGGGTCTCACTCTGTCATCCAGGCTGGAGTGCAGTGTCGCAGTCATGGCACACTGTAACCTTGAACTCCTGGGCTCAAACGAACCTCCCTCCTCAGCCTACTGAGTAGCTGGGACTATAGGCACACACCACCACTCCTAGCTTTTTATCGTATTTTAATTAAGTTTATATAGTCACATATGGCTAGCAGCTATGGTATTGGACAGTACAGTCATAAGTCTTATACATAAGACCTTGGATAGGCACTTGGTGAATGTTTCCTGTGATTAAATTGGGAAATAAACTTTTCTTGTGTTGTTCTGAAAAGGATAAAATGATGACAGAGAGAACTCTGTTGAAGGAGCGTTACCAGGAGGTCCTGGACAAGCAGAGACAAGTGGAGAATCAGCTCCAAGTGCAATTAAAGCAACTTCAGCAAAGGAGAGAAGAAGAAATGAAGAATCACCAGGTATTCTGCTTATATTGAAATTGTCAATGAGTTAAGTAACAGTCCCTGATCAGACTTTAATTTTGTTTCTGAGTTAATAGAAATAAAAAAGCAGTGTTTACTTTTTAATAGTTATAGGATTTTAAGGATAAAAAGAACCTTTGAGAACATCATGTCCAAACTCTCACTCCTGTGGTAGTTCAGAGAGAAAAGTATTACTTATTTAATATGTTTTGTTGACATAATTGACCGTCTACCTGGAAAACACTTGATTATATTTCTATTTCATATTATATTAAAATATATAATGCTAGGTAGATTAAAAATGTACATACAGGCCAGGCGCAGTGACTCACGTCTGTAATCCCAGCACTTTGGGAGGCTGAGGTGGGAGGATCGCTTGAGGCCAGGAGTTCAAGACCAGCTTGAGCAAGAGTGAGACCCCATCTCTACAAAAAATAGAAAATTAGCTTAGCACAGTGGCACATTCCTGTAGTCCCAGCTACTTGGGAGGCTGAGGCAGGAGGATCACTTGAGCCCAGGAGTTTGGTTTGAGGTTGCACTGAGCTG
Source organism: Propithecus coquereli (assembly GCF_000956105.1). Taxonomy (NCBI): domain Eukaryota; kingdom Metazoa; phylum Chordata; class Mammalia; order Primates; family Indriidae; genus Propithecus; species Propithecus coquereli. Next base: position 1,257,551 of record NW_012151730.1, read on the forward strand.
TGATGGTGTCACTGCACTTCAGCCTGGGTGACAGAGCAAGACCTTGTCTCAAAAAAAAAACAAAAAACAAAAAAAACTACATATAACAACTAGAAAAAAAAAATACTAGAAAGAAAAGTTAAATTGGAATAAAATTTAGAATATTTATGAAACCTAAAATTGTAAGAGGTCACTTTAAACAAATGGCAGAACACCCAGAAGCCATAAAGAAAAAGATTAATGAATTATATATAATTAAAAATTTTGATATGGCAGATGACACAAAAATTAGTTGAAAGATTGATGTTAGACTGAGAAAAAATATTTGTAGACATCCAATGAAGGGTTTAATAAACATGACATTCTGAGATTCCTGCAAATCCGTGGTAAAAGTCAACAATCTAGAGAAAAATCAGAAAAGGTTACTGTGTTAGTTTCCTATTGCTGCTGTAACAAATTATCATGAATTTAGTGGCTTAAAACAACACAAATGTATTATCTCACCGTTCTGTAAGTGAGAAGTCCAACACAGGTGTCACCGGGCCAAAATCAGGGGCTGCATTCCTTCTGGAGGCTCTGGGGGAGAAAGTTTCCTTGCCTTTCCTGCTTCTGCTGCCTGCATTCCGTGGCTGGTAGCCACCATCCTCCATCCAAAGCTAGCGTCTGTCTAACCTTTCTTCCCTAGTCACATCTGCCTCTGATCACAGCTGTGAATGCGTCTTCACTTTTAAGGACTCACATAATTAGTTTGGGCTCACGCAGATAATGCGAGATAATCTCCCCATTTCAAGGTTCTTACCTTAATCACGTCTGCACAGTTCCTTTTGCTATGAAAGGTAACACATGTGCAGGTTCTAGGGACTAGAATGTGGACATCTTGAGGAGGAGTGTATTATTTTGCCTATCACAGTTGTAAATAGTTATTCACAGAAGAGGAAAAGCAGATCTATTAGAAATGTATGAAAAGAAGCTCCACTTCACTGGTATTCATTTGTTTGTTCAGCAAATATTTTTTGAGTGCCTGATTTAGGCCCTGGAAATTTAGTGATGAACAAAACACAGTCTCTGTTTTCATGGAATGCTTATTTGGGGAGACGGACAGTAGAAACAAGAATAGAAGTTAGGGAAATGCATGTTAAAATTATTAGATACCATTCCTTCCTCTGCCTTCTCCCCCTCAGCCAAGAGATTGGCAGAAATGAAATAAGTTGTTATGGGTGAGGAAAAATGACCTCTTTCAGACATTATTGGTAGGAGTGTGAATACGATCTTTTTGGAATAGTTACTAGGAATTGTCAGTTAAAATTTAATATATAGAAGCCGGATGCGGTGGCTCACGCCTGTAATCCTAGCACTCTGGGAGGCCGAGGTGGACGGATTGTTTGAGCTCAGGAGTTCGAGACCAGCCTGAGCAAGAGCAAGACCCCGTTTCTACCAAAAATAGAAAGAAATTAATTGGACAGCTAAAAATATATAGAAAAAACTAGCCGGGCATGGTGGTGCATGCCTGTAGTCCCAGCTACTCGGGAGGCTGAGGCAGAAGGATCGCTTGAGCCCAGGAGTTTGAGGTTGCTGTGAGCTAGTCTGACGCCACGGCACTCACTCTAGCCCGGGCAACAAAGTGAGACTCTGTCTCAAAAAAAAAAAAAATTTAATATATACATATACTTTGACCTAGCAATCTTATTAGTAAGAGTTCATTTTTTATATGAAAATGTAGACATACAGAATGTTAATTGCAGTATTGTTTTAAAAAATTAATTAGATTAGAAATGTAATTACAAAAATTTGGATTCATCCTTTTGGTCTTTTAACAGAGAATGGTTGGATAAATTTGGATATATCCAATGATATCATATTATGCAGCTGTTTTTGCATTAGATCTATATTTATTGACATAGTATGTTCATGTCAAGTGAAAAAAATCAGAATGTAGAATAATATACATAAAATGACCTCATTTAAAAAAACCACAAAAGCAAAGTAATACGTACACAAATATACATGTATTTGTGTGAGAATGGAGAAAGATATGAAAGTGTAATACAAAGCAGTTAACACATTGATTAACCTTATGGGTGGAAGTGGTATGAACTGGAGGATGACTGTTTCTCACTTTTATCACTTTTGTATTTTTGACTTCTTATTTAAAAAAAATATATAAATTTATGTGTTGTTAAGTAGTAAAACAAACAAACGCCAAACCCCCACACATAATAAAGTAGCACCGTAACAAAACAAAATAAGACCATATTTGTTGGATGTGACAAACTCCCACTTGGTGCAAGAACGCCTTTCTCGGCATTCTTGACAGGTGTTCATTCAGCCTTTATTCGAACACCAGTGATGGAGTTCTTATTGCTTTACAAGGCAGCATGTTCCATTTCTGAACAGTTGTGATTGTTAGAAATTATTTTTCCTGTCGAGTTGAAATCTGCATTACTGTTACTTCCTCCCTTAGGTCTCAATACTGGCTTTTGGAGCTACTCATCAACCACATTCTTTCAATTCAATTTGAATTCACTAAAGTCAATATCTGAATTTGTGATAGTTGAAAATAACCTTCAGATCAAAAGAACTAACTTATTTCCTTCTTTATTTGTGTGTGACTGTAATCGTGCGGGACTCAGGAGATTTTAAAGGCTATTCAGGATGTGACAATAAAGCGGGAAGAAACAAAGAAGAAGATAGAGAAGGAGAAGAAGGAGTTTTTGCAGAAGGAGCAGGATCTGAAAGCTGAAATTGAGAAGCTTTGTGAGAAGGGAAGAAGGTAATTGATGCCGTTCGGAATAAAAACCTGTGTTTGTGTGTATGCGCGTGCAATAAGGGGCCAGCCCCATTTGTGTTTGTAGTTTCTTTTCTTTCAGTCTAGTTTGTGTTTGAAGAACAAGTGAAACTTCTCTAATGACTAGCTTTTTCAGTACCTGATGTTAGACTTAATAGAAAAAAGTTTCAGAGATTTATTTATTATTTTTTCTTTTTTTCCCCTCTCTCCCTCAGCTAACTTAGCCAGTCCCCTTCTCTCTCTGCACCTCTTCTGCCAAGTTTCAGGCTTCACCCCTCAACAGCCTCCTCCTAGGGCTCACATCCCCCCTCTGGGCTGCCAGAGCCGGTTCTGTGAAACACACACCTGAGCTAAACCAAATGGTCTAGAAGTCGTGAGACATCAGACTCATGCACGGTCTGGGGAGTTTCAGAATTCCCCGTGCCTGACAGTCATGTCCTCCCCGGCCCACCAGCTCCCTTGCCCAGCCTCTCCTACCCTCACAGATCTGCTTTCAGACCCCTGCCCTGCCTTTCTGCCTTCACTCCTTGGCCCTCTCCTTTCTGCACCCACAGTCCTGGTGTGGGGCTCAACACGCTTTCAGAAGGTTCATTTAGAGGACACACTCACAGTTGACAGGGCAGCCACAGCCAGGAGGGGCCTCCAGACCTCATGTGAGTCCTCCCCAAGCCAGAGAAGGACATGCTTTATGCAGAGGTCCCGGGTACAGGAAGATGGGCCAGGCAAGAGTGTCCATGGGCCACAGTGCAGGGTCCCCCTAGGTTATGGGGCAGGACAGGCCCCTCACTGGGCCTGAAATCCCAACCTCTGGCACATAAAGGGGTGACCTAACTGGTCTCCGAGGGCCCTTCCCTCCCTGATATTTCCCAGCTAAAATACCCAACTGGTGCCTTGGGTACCAGCTGCCATCCTAGACAGAAATCTGTGCCTCTAGGCAACTGGCTGATTGGGTACTATGCTGCTGTTTGCATTCTCAACATTGTTCAAGTCACAGATGTCAGCCAGGGAGGATCCAGAAGAAGGAAGGGGTGGCTGGTGAGCCTGGGCAGACCCAGACAGGGGCCTAGACTATGCAGCCTGCCAGTCTGCCTTCCACTGGTCTGGACAGCTCCTCTTAAAGGGCCAGCTCCTCCTTTCCAGCCTGCCAAGCCCAGAGAAAGGAAACCAGGTACAGGAGGTGGAGAAGGGCTGAGAGGCTGGACTCTGGCCCTGATCCCCCAAGCCCCCAGTGCTCTCTGTGGACCATGGGCTCACCACTTCCTTTCATGCCTCAGTTTCCTTATCTCTAATCATCTACCTTTTACAGTCCAAAACCTGCATGGCTGATTTCAGCTCACAGGATGGGGCAGGTGATGGTGGCAGCTGTTGCAGGACATGGGGACAGGTGAGGGGGGAGTAGAGAGGAAAGTGGCTTGCCCTGTGGTGATACTGGGACCAGTACCCATGTCTCCTAGGGCAACCCCGTGCTCAGGATCTGGGATTAGGGTACCTGGTAAGTGTGGGACCAGAGCTGCCACCTGCCCAGATGTGTTGTTTCGTACAGATACTGGGCATGTGTACTTAATGAGCATGAGCTGCCTGTTGGGAGGATGGGTGATGCATGCTGTGACTCTGTCTGGGCTGCCATGGTGTCTTGTGGTGATGCTGCATCTGCAGACCAGCTGGGCTGTCACCTCCCAGGGTCCTCTCTGCAAGGTCCAGTGCCTCCCCCATCCTAGAGGAGTGGGGAACTACCCTCTTTCCATAGTCCCTCAGTACAAGATGATTTGACCCCACGTGTCACTCCTCCCAGCCCTCCTCCTTTCTTGCCTAGGCCTGGATCTGGGCTCTTAGCTCTGGACTGGGGCCACCCTCAACACGCACAACCCACCTCAAACTCCGGGGACCCAGCCACACTCAACAGGCCCCTCCTCCTCATGCAGTCTGTCCTCACCCCTCAGAGATTTATTAATACCTTGAAATAGTAGTTGTTAGTTGTTGGTTCCAAAGTATGATCAAGTTTTTGATATGCATCTAACACCTATTTCTCTTGCTCTATAACCCGATTTTTTACAAATTCAGGCCATGAGAATACTTTGAATGATTATATTTATGTTATTCAGCACCAAAAACTAATTTCAAGCAGTAACATTGTAAGCTATTTGTGAAAGAATTATTTAGGGGATCTGTGTCCTCTTCTGGGTATTGCAGCAAGAACAAAGTGGGCATAGAATTTGGTCAAATTCTTAATTTTCCAAGTTTCTTAAAATGAGCTGTTAGGAAGTCAAAATAGCTGTGAATACTCTGATAATTTTTTTTTTTAATTCTACTAAAATGTATTTTTTGTATATCAAGAAAATCTTGGCTTCTGCTAATGTGTCAGAATACTAAGTTGTTAGTAAGCTTATTTGCTGAATCATTTTCCAAGTCTCAAAGATATTAATTGCGGAAGCTCCAAATGAGAAAAAATGTTTGGGAGAGGACCTGAAGACTATTCAGTTGTTCTGTTGAGGATCTAGTGGTACTGAATGATTAGAAGATGGGTCAGTTGTCCACAATGATCATTTTCCAGCAATTATGAAGCATGTACTTGGAGCAGAACACTATTCCAGATGTTGTTAGCGATCAAAACAACTACCACCACGTTACAACAATGTGGCCTCTGCCATTGTCTTCATGGTCTATGTGGAAAGATGAGTATGGACATGTACGCGTAGCAGCTTAGCAGCAGATATCTTATGGTGCAGAATCTGGGAAGATGAGTCTGTAATTTTATTCTAGGCCCTGTGAAATTTTTTCTTTTGATGCATTTTTTACACTCTTTGTGTACCTCTATCTTCTTTTTCATCTGATTGAATAGTTACAAATGGGGATCGATACTAACAATTTTGCTTCTTGTGGTCTTATAGATCCAGTTGGTTTTTAAAATATGTGTCATGAGCGTCAGAATGTTTTCTCTCATTCTTTCTGTTAAATACAGGGTTCATTTTTCCAGAAGCAAAGACAATAAGTCTTCTCTGTGTATCTTTGTTCTAGCAGTGGTGTCAGTTTTGCTCAGCATTCCATCATTCATAGGAACTGTGGGTACAAAGATTTTGGTCATTATAATAGTCACCTTGGCCTGCCGTAACAATACCACAGACTAGGTAGCTTAAAGCACAGAAATTTATTTTCTCACTCCTCAGCCTTATGAAGCTAGAAGTCCAACATAAAGATCCTGGCAGGTTTGGCTTCTGGTGAGACCTCTCGTCCTGGCCTGCAGACAGCTGACTTCTCGTTGTTTTCTTACATGACCTTTCCTGTGTGCATGCACACTCCTGATGTCTTCTTTAAGGACACCAGTTCTATTACAGTAGGGTCCCACTCCTAGGATCACTTAACTTTAATTGCCTCCTTCAAGGTCCCATATCTAAATACAGTTATATTGGGGGTTAGGGCTTCAATATGAATTTAAGGGGACACAATTCAGTCTGTAACAGTCATATTTCCTGTTCATAGCTCTTTCTTTCATTTATTCAGCCAACATTTATTGAGTATCTACTATGAGCCAGGCAGTATGGGCCTGGAGAATAAAAAGTCTTCAAGGAGCTTACTGTTTCTTTGGAGAGTTAGATAAATAAACAGATGATTATAAAATAGCATAATGATACCACAATAGTGGTGGTATGAAAGCATCTAGAAGAAGCATGTAACTCAGACTGGGTAGGGGGAAACAGAGAAGGGCTTCCCAGAGGATATCATTCCAGAATTGAGTCCTGAAAGGTAAGGGGGGAGCATGATCATCTAGTGTAATGCATGATCCTTGGTTTGATCCTGGATTAAACAAACTATAAAGGACATTTTGGAATAATTGGGAAAATCTGAATAATGTATTACATATTAGGTAATACTGTATTGGTGTTAAATATTTTCATTGTGATTATGGTGTTGTTTGATTATGTAGAGGGTATTCTTGCTGAAGTTTTAGGGGTTAAGCATCAAGATGTAAAATAAATGGGTCAAAAAGTAACAACTGGTGAATCTAGATGACCAGTATGTGTTCATCGTATTATTCTATTAACTTTTCTGCTGGTTTGAAATTTTCAAAGAAAAAGTTGCAGAGGTTGGGGGAGATGTAGGGAGGAATTCACCAGGTAACATACAGGGAGAAAGAGAGAGAGAGAGAGAGAGAGAGAGAGAGAGAGAGAGAGAAAGACAGAGAGAGGAATCACTGAGATGTGAGGTGGAGGAATGAGGCTAGGGGAGATCAGGAGCTATTAATAGATCAGAAAAGGCTCCCATACTGTGTCAAGGAGTGTGGGCTCCCGCCCCCACTCCTCCTTGTGAGAGATACTGAAGGATTTTACTGGGTTAAGGGTATTAAACAATGCAATTTGCATTTTAGATAGATCACTTGGACAGTCGGAAAATGGAGTGGAATAGAGCCATTGACCAGTTAGGAGACTTATCCTGCCTGTGTTAGAATAATTATGGCCAAAACTGAGATAGTGTCAGTGGGGATGAGAGAAGTGAACACATTTATACATTAGGGCCAGCAGTGGTTAATGTGGGCGGACATGGAAGACTTAGGGATAACTTGCATATTTCTGGCTTGGAAAATTGGGGAACTAATATGGTTCTTTTGTAAGATGTCTTATCCATCTTCTAAGTTTTAACTTAAATTCTGCCTCCTTTGTGAAATCTTCCTTAGCCATTTCTTCCTGAACTAAAGCTGAAATTTAAAAAAAAAAATTATTCGTTCGTGTTTGCTTATCCCCCTTAATTCAATGCCATGTATCTGGTAATTGTTTGATAAATATTTGTTGGATCACTGGATTGGAAAGTAAGAGAATTTCACATTGATATTATATAAAGATGAATTTTCTTAATAGAAATCTGCTAAATGCTTTGTACTATTTGGAAGTAGTTACCGTGTATTTCAATGTAATTATAATTTTTAAAGAAGACAACCTGAATTGCCCCAAAATTAAAAGATCAAATATTTAGTTTAGTCATTTATTTGATTTTTTCCTTTTGGACGCCTGGCTGTTTTGTCCTAGAAGTTGTCTTGCTTTTGTGGGGATTCTTTCTAGTTCCTGGTTTGCATCCTTCAAGTTATTGCTGGCGTTAGAAAGGTGAATCTTCCGCCGGGCGCGGTGACTCACGCCTGTAATCCTAGCTCTCTCGGAGGCCGAGGCGGGCGGATTGTTTGAGCTCAGGAGTTCGAGACCAGCCTGAGCAAGAGCGAGACCCCGTCTCTACTAAAAATAGAAAGAAATTAATCAGACAACTAAAAATATATAGAAAAAATTAGCCAGGCATGGTGGCACATGCCTGTAGTCCCAGCTACTCGGGAAGCTGAGGCAGGAGGATCACTTGAGCCCAGGAATTTGAGGTTGCTGTGAGCTAAGCTGATGCCACGGCCCTCTAGCCCGGGCAACACAGAGAGACTCTGTCTCAACAAAAAAAAAAAAGAAAGGTGAATCTTCCGTGCTAGTGTTCTTCCAGTGCAGAACCTCTTTTAAGCTCCCTGCCTTTAACAGTGATTCATTGAGAATGGCAGCAAGTAGGGCTGATGGTGAACTTGCGCTTTAAAGGACATCAGCACTTGATTTGTATTCTCATAGATGTGGGTTGGGACAAGTAGCATAAAAACTGCAATATCAAGCAATACTATTATTTTTAAAAAATTCACCGAACTTGCCTGATGAACTCGTAGGATAGAGTGACAGAAAAGTAGCAGGTCAAGGGAGTTATTGTTGGAAGCATTACTCTGGATGTGGTATCACATTTAGTCTGTGCTAAATTAAAATTGACAGAGTGCAAGAGGATTTGTTTTGGAAAGTTTTCACCAAATGCTATTAATTTAACTGGTACGCTTTGAAGTACTAATAGCTTATGTGGCAATCAGATAAATCTAATGAGTGTTTCTTTGGTTGTAACAGTTTAGCCATAAGCTAGACTGTTGCACCATCCCATATTTTGACCACAGCCTTCAGTCCTTCTGGCTTTCTGTCTCATTCTCAGTAAAACTACACTTCGACCATATCAAGATTTCTTTCTTGTTTAGTGACCTCACTGCATTTTCCATGAGTCTGTCAGCTCCCTGGAAGCATTTCTTTCCTTAGCCAACCTAGACTCACGGTCCATTACTTGCATTACTTGCTTACCAATTACCATCAATTCTCTTGATGCCTTGTTCTTTTCATTACATTTTCTATAGTATGATCCAGTCCTGAGTCAAGTCAGCCACCTAAACCCTTCGTTCTTATGCTTGAGCTGCTGAGTGCTGCTGGGGAAAATCATACAACTGTGTGTGTTGGGGCCAGTATACATTTATGACTTCCATCACCTGCATCCCCAGGGCTTCCTCTTCCTCTGAGGGCTGTCCAAACTTTTTCTTTTCTTTCTAAACTTCCTGTCTCTACCATTTCTCTTCTTACTCTTAGCAGATTCTTGCCTGTTATTTCGTTGAAAAAAATAGAGGCTATCAATTAAAACTTCCCTCAGTTTCCTGACTATCAACAAAGGCATCCCATCCTTTCTTCCTGTGCTGTGTCTGAATCTAAACTTTTTACCTGTATGTGAGTCCTGTTCCTCTTGCTTCTACCACTTCTCCATAGGTGGCTCCATTTTGTCCTCTAGTGCCTAGGCTGAATACTGGGGTCATCCTAAATTCCTCCTTGTCCTTTCTGCCACATCCACTTTTACCATGTCTTGTAGATCAGTGATCCCCAACCTTTTTGGCACCAGGGACCGTTTTCGTGGAAGACAATTTTTCCACAGACCAGGAGGGAGGGGATGTTTCAAGATGATTCAAGTGCGTTACATTTACTGTGTACTTTATTTCTATTATTATTACATTGTAATATATAATGAAATAATTATACAACTTACCATAGGTTGGGGACCCTTGTTGTAGATTCTTAATATTAATTTTCTTTTTCTTTCCATTCCCTCTGTCACCATCTTAGTTCAGGTTCTCATCCATTCTCCTAGACTACTGGGTAGGCTACTAAACTTTCTTTGCCTCCTGCAAATAAGGCAAAGATACTTTTACTTAGTATAAAAGGCCTTCACTTTCCTCATCCCTATTTATGTACTTGATCTTATCCAAAAGTCTGAGAAGCCATCTCATCCCTATTTATGTCCCTAGCTATATCTTTTACCACTCCCCACACAACTATGCTGGTTTATACCTAACTACTATATGCAGTATTCTGAATGCACCTAAAACTCAGCCTATATCACCTGCTCTAGAAAGCTTTCCCAAACACCGCCCCCCCCCAATACTCTGACCAACCAGGATAGACAATCCTCCTTCTTACTCACCTAGCATGGTATGTATATCTCTATTGTAACACCTTTCTATGACCTTTTTTGCTTACTTAACTGCTTCCCCCATTATATAGTTAGCTTCTTGAGGGCAATTGTTTTGATTATCTATTGCTGTATGAAAAAAAAAAATCACTGTAGGCGGGGTGCAGTGGCTCATGCCTATAATCCCAGCACTTTGGGAGGCCGAGGTGGGAGGATCGCTTGAGACCAGGAGTTCAAGACCAGCCTGGGCAATAGTGAGACCCCATTTCTACAAAAAAAAGCCAGGCATGGTGGGATGTGCCTGTAGTCCCAGCTACTCAGGAGGCTGAGGCAAGGAGGATCGCTTGAGCCCAGAAATTCAAGGCTACAGTGAGCTATGATGATGCCACTGTATGCTGGATTGGGCAACAGAGTGAGACCCTGTCTCAAAGGAAAAAAAAAACAAACCATCGATTACTTCTCACAATTCTTTGGGTGGATTGTGTCTCAGATGGACAGTTCTGCAGGTCTCATTTAGAGTCATTTATGTGGCTGCAGTTGGGTAGTGTCTGGGGCTAGAACATCCAAAATGGGTTCATTCATATCACTGGCATTTTGAAGGGACACCTGGAAAGTTGGGCTCAGCTGGGACACTGGCTTTTCTCTTTCTCATTTCACTGGCTCATCTCATTCTCATTTTCTCATTTTTTCATGCTTTTCTCATTCTCACTCTTGCCATGTAGTTTCAGGGCATTTTCCTCTCTAGACAGGACTTTCTAGCAGAGGAGCCAGGTTTCTTACATGGTAGCCTGGAGCTCCCAAAAGTTCCAAAGCAGAAGCTGCCCAACTTTAAACTGGCACAGTGCTACTTCTGTGGCTTTCTTTTGGTTAAAATGAGTGAACAAGACCAACCCAGATTAGCGTGGGAAGGGACTACACAGAATGTGAACACCAGGAGGCTTGGTTCATTGCGAGGGGTACATCTTTGGATAGTTGCTACCATAGCAAGTAACACATTTAACTTTTTTTGCTCAGCACATAATAATGTCTTTTAGATATGGAAAATCATAAAAGTTGTATAAACAGGAGATACATAATTAAGGATGTTTTAGAAATATTCAGGATGAATTGTGGGGAGAGACAGAGAGTGGAACATCAACCAGTAAGCTCTTGCAGTGAAGTGAGTTTATAATGATCATTATAAGACTAGTGGTGGAACGAAAAGGAAGAGACGGATTCAATAGGAATCAGTGTCTGGTTATTATGTGGAATAAGATAGGGAGAATGTTTTAAAATATCACTGTTTTGACCCTGGTTACCTGTATGGCACCTTGGACAGTAATTAGGATAATAATTGAAATTCTAGTTCTAAGTTTTGAGGGTGTAGGAATAAATTTGATGATATGCAGTATAGTTTGGATATTTCTGCCCTCCAAATCTCATGTTGAAATTTGATCCCCATTGTTGGATGTGGGGCCTAGTGGGAGGAGTTTGGGAAGCAGTTGGTGCCGCCCTGGGGGTGAGAACTGAATGTTAAAAAGAGCATGGCATCTCCCTCCCCTTCTTGCATCCTTCTTCTGACCATGTGATGCCTGCTCCCCTTCACCTTCTGCCTGAGTGGAAGCGGCTTGGAGCCCTCACCAGAAGCACATACTGGTGCCATGTTTCTGGTAAGCCTGCAGAACCTTGAGCCAAATAAGCCTCTCCTTTTTTATAAATTACCCAGCTTCAGGTATTCCTTTGTAGCAATACAAATGGACTAAGACAATATGGGACATGCAAGTTAGTCAGTTATTGGAAATGGCAGACTTGAATATAGAAGAGATGCTCTATCCTGATTGGGAGTTGACTGCATAGAGATGGTAGTTAAAACTATGGAAGTGAATTTACAGTGGGGAAAAAGTAGAAAGTAGGGCTCAGTTCTGAACTTTTAGGTATGTTTACAGTTTGGGAGTAGAAAAGGGAAGGAAAGGCAAAGCAAAAAATAATGAGAAGAGAAAAATAGTTTAGTAGTATAAGGTTTCAAAAGGGAGAGGGTGCTTAACAGTGTTAGAAACTGCAGGGAAGTAAATGAGAACTAGATCTGAATAAAGGCTATTGTTAATTATTGAGTGTTTTGTTGCTACTCCCAGGAACCAACAGGGATTTTTAGGCAAGGGGATTAAATTATTGGATTTATTTTACCCCAATATTTTATTATGAAAATTTTCCAACATTCAGAGAAGCCGAAAGTATTGTACATTAACACTAACCACCTGTATTCAACAGTTAGCATTTTGTTAAGTTTTGTTTTATCAATATCTTTCCATCTGTCATCCCTATATCTATTCATCAGTCCATCTTCTTTTTTCATTCAGAGGAGATAGCACATTAGGTCTTATTTTTTTTATGCGTATCAGAGTAAGTTGCAGTCATCAGTAACTTCACTCCTAAACATATAAACATATATGTCAATAATTAGAGTTTTATATTATCTACTTGCATTTCTTTTTTGTGGTAACAACATATATATGCAGTTAAATAACATAAATCTTAAATGTACTATTCAATTAGTTTTGACAAATGTATGCACCTGTGTAATTCATAAAGATATGTAGAATATATGGCTACCATTAAGCCAGAAAGTTGCCACATCTGCCTTCCCATTCGGTCCCTGCCCCCACTCTCCCAAAGGCAACCATTGTTCTCATTTTTTCACCATAGATTAGTTTTGCGTGTTCTAGAACTTCGCATAAATAGAATCATACACTATGTACTCTTTTGTGTAAGACTTCTTTTGTTCAGTGTTCAGCATAATGCTTTTGATATTCATGTCCATTTTTATTGTCGAGTAGTATTTCTTATATTAATATATAGCAATTTGTGTATTCATTCTCCTATTGACGGGCATGTAGCAGTTTCCAGATTTTGACTGTTACAAATAAAGCTGCTGTGAACATTCAAGTGCAAGTCTTTATGTGAACATATTCTTTTATTTCTCTTGGTAAATTCCCAGGAGAATTTGCTGGGTTGTAGGGTAGGTGTATGTTTAGTTTCATAAGAATCTGACAGATGTACTTCCAAGGTGGATATACCACTTTACACTCTACCAGCAATGTATGAGAGTTCTGGTTGCTTCACATGCTTGCCGTTGAAGTGCTTGGGTAGTGACATTTCATTGTGATTGATTAATGATGTTGTCACTTTTCCTATGTGCTGATTGGCCATTTGTGTTATCTCTTTTTGAGAAGAGTCCAAATTTTTTACCCCCTTTTAGGGGAGGTTGAGTTTTTGAGTTTTTATTATTATGTAGTAGTAGTTCTTTATATATTCTGAATGTAAGTCCTTTATCAGTTACATGTTCTATGAAATTTTCTCCTATCCTCTGACTTGGCTGTTCACTTTTTAATTGTGTCTTTTGATGAACAGAAGTTGTAGTTTGAGTGATGTCTCAATTATCAGACTTTTCTTTTGTAGTTATTGCTTTCTCTGTCCTCCCTAAGAAAACTTTGCCTACCCTGAAGTAGCAAAGATGTTCTTCTTTATTTTCTTATGGAAGCTTTATCATTTTAACTTTTCCATTTATGTTTCTGATCCACCTCAAATTAATTTTTGTATATAGTGAGAAGTAGAGGTTGAGGTTCATTTTTTCCCTGTGAATATCCAGCTGTTCCAGCACCACTTGTTGAAAAGACTTTCCTTCCCCATTGGATTGTTTAATACCTTTGCCAAAAACCAAATGACAGTATGAGTCATTTTTATGAATAGTAGGTCTATTTCTGAGTGCTATTCTACTATGTTGATATATTTGTCTGTCTTTACAACAAATCACACTGTCATTGTTACAGCTTTGTAGTAAGTCGTGAAGTCAGATAATGGAAGATTTTCTACATTTTTTCAAGATTACTTTGGATGTTCTAGGTCATTTGCATTACCATATATATTTTAGAATTGACTTGTTAGTTTCCACAAACAGAGACAAAACTAGTGGGAACACATTTACCTTGAATTTATATATCCACTTGGGGAAAATTGACATCTTAACAATATCGAGTCCTCCAATTCATAAATATGATATAGCTTTCTATTTATTTAGGTCTTTAATTTATCTCAGCAACATCTTAAAATTTTCAGTGTCTTGCACATCTTTCTTTTTTTTGAGACAGAGTCTCACTCTTTTTGCCGGGGCTGCAGTGAGTGCCATGACGTCAGCCTAGCTCACAGCAACCTCACACTCCTGGGCTCAAGCAATCCTTCTGCCTCAGCCTCCCGAGTAGCTGGGACTACAGGCATAAGCCACCATGCCCGGCTAATTTTTTCTATATATTTTTAGTTGTCCAATTAATTTCTTTCTATTTTTAGTAGAGATGGGGTCTCGCTTTTGCTCAGGCTGATTTCGAACTCCTGAGCTCAAACAATCCGCCCGCCTCGGCCTCCCAGAGTGCTAGGATTACAGGTGTGAGCCACCGCTCCCGGCCTTGCACATCTTTCTTTAAATTTATTCCTGAGGGAGGGTTGCTTGAGGCCAGGGGTTTGAGAGCAGCCTGAGCAACATACAAGACCTCTCTTCTACAAAAAACAGAAAAATTAGCCAGGCATGGTAGCATGCAGCTGTAGTCCCAGCTGCTCAGCAAGCCAAGGTAGGATTGCTTGAACCAGGGAGTTTGAGGTTGCTGTGAGCTATGATGACACCATTGCTCTATAGCCTGGGCATCAGAGCGAGTCCCTGTTTCAAAAGAAAATAGTTCTCTCTGGAATTTGATAAGTCTGAGAGATGGGACATTATCTTCTTAAAGAGTCTGTTCAAGTGTGGTCACATTATTGGTCTTAGAGGGAGCAGAGGAAAAGAACAATTACTTTTCTAGGCGGGTCTGGATCTTAAGCAGATAAAGAAACTTAAACTTTTTGGGGGAGTACTGATGGTGGGGAGTTGATTAGAGAGAACTTGAGGATTCTTTAGTCAGTCCAGCATGTCAAAATGCCATATTTAGGGTTAAAATATTTCTGATTTCCTTCACGTGGTATATATTTTTCCATCCTTTTACCTTTAACCTACTTACATTTCTATCTGTTTTGTAGACAGCATATAATTGGGTCTTTATTTTTGATCTATTCAGGCAAGCTGCCTTTTAGTTAGACTAGTATATTTACATTTAATGTAATTACTGATATGGTTCAATTTAGACCTGCTCTTATATGATGTAAATTAAAAATTAATTGGATATTCATTAGAAATTTATTTTAATTTGGCCTTCCGAAAGGCCACCAAATATATATCTGCTTCTCTAATTCACTGGCAACATGTATCATAAAGAAAAACTACATGCCAGTTGATTAGGCTGTATCAGAAAGACTTGCAATTTTCTTGGATATAGTACCTGGAAAATTGTTACAGTCTTAATTGTAGAAACTTAAAATTATCTCTTAGATTTTTTTTTTAATTTTTTCCTTAGATTTTTTTTTAAATCAGCTTTTTTGAGATATAATTTATATACAATAAAATATACTTATTTTAAGCATACATTTTAATGAGTTTTGTTTTTTTTTTGGAGACAGAGTCTTGCTCTGTTGCCCGGGCTAGAGTGCCATGGCTTCAGCCTAGCTCACAGCAACCTCAGACTCCTGGGCTCAAGCGATCCTTCTTCCTCAGCCTCCTGAGTAACTGGGACTACAGGCATGTGCTATCATGCCCGGCTAATTTTTTCTGTGTATTTTTAGTTGTCCAGATCATTTCTTTCTATTTTTAGTAGAGACGGAGTCTCACTCTTGCTCAGGCTGGTCTTGAACTCCTGACCTTGAGTGATCCTCCCGCCTCGGCCACCCAGAGTGCTAGGATTACAGGTGTGATCCACGCCTGGCCCTACTGAATAATTTTTATTGATGTATCCTCAAATTAACTTATTCTGTCTTAGATGTTTCTATTCTGCTCTTAAGTTCGTGCAATGAATTTCATATTTCTAATATTATAGTTTTCAATTCTGTCATTTCAATTTAGTTCTTTTTTATAAAATAGTTTTTGTTTCTCTCTCTCTTTTTTTTTTTTTTGAGACAGAGTCTTGCTCTGTTGCCTGGGCTAGAGTGCTGTGGCATGAGGCTAGCTCACAGCAACCTCAAACTCCTGGGCTCAAGCGATCCTCTTGCCTCAGCCTCCCAAGTAGCTGGGACTACAGGCGTGCACCACCACACCCAGCTAATTTTTTCTATTTTTAGTTGCCTGGTTAATTTCTTTCTAATTTTTAGTAGAGGTGGGGTCTCCATCTTGCTGAGTCTGGTCTCAAACTCCTGACCTCAAGCTATCCTCCTGCCTCAGCCTCCCAAAGTGCTAGGATTACAGACGTGAGACACCATACCTGGCCTAGTTTTTTTTTCTCTGCTGAGAGTTCTTATTGTTCATTCCTTGTGAACATGTTTTTTATGTCCTTTAGCATGGTTAAAATATTAGGTTGGTGCAAAAGTAATTGTGGTTTCAGACCATGACTTTTAAATCATTATAACTAGGTTAAAATACATCTTTATTATCAAAGTAGGAACGATTACAATCAACACATTTTTGCCAATGAGAAATAAGTTTGTTTATTCCTGTAGTGTAAAAATCTGTGCTTCAGGATTTGATGAACTCTTGGAAAACATTTTCTGTATCCTGCTGGTTGTGGAAGCATTTTCCCTGCAAAAAGTTGTGGAGATGCATGAAGAAGAAGTGGTAGTTGGTTGGTGAGAGGTCCTGTGAATATGGCAGATGAGGCAAAACTTCATAGCCCAATTTGTTCAGCTTTTGAAGCATTGGTTGGGCATTGTCGTGGAGAAGAATTGAGCCCTTTCTGTTGACCAGTGCTGGCTGCAGGTGTTGAAGTTTTCGGTGCATCTCATTGATTTGCTGAGCATACTTCTCAGATGTAATGGGTTTTCCAGGATTCAGAAAGCTGTAGTGGATCAGACTGCAGCAGACCACCAAACAGTGACCATGACCTTTTTTTGGTTCAAGTTTGGCTTTGGAAAGTGCTTTGGAGCTTCTTCTCGGTCCAGCCACTGAGCTGGTCATAGCTGGTTGTCATATAAAATCCACTTTTCATCACACATCACAATTTAATCGAGAAATGGTTCATTGTTGTTGAGTACAAGAAGAAAAGACACTTAAAAACAACGATTTTTTTGATTTTCGGTCAGCTCATGAGGCACCTACTTAACGAGCTTTTTCACCTTTCCAATTTGCTTCAAAAGCTGAACGATCATAGAATGGTCGACATTGAGTTCTTCGGCAACTTGTCATGTAGTTTTAAGAGGACCAGCTTCAATGACTGCTCTCAATTGGTTGTTGTCAACTTCTGATGGCCAGCCTCTATACTCCTCATCTTCAAGGCTCTTGTCTCCTTCGCAAAACTTCTTGAACCACCACTGCACTGTACGTTCGTTAGCAATTCCTGGGCCAAATGCATTGTTGATGTTGCGAGTTGTCTCCGCTGCTTTATGACCCATTTTAAACTTGAATAAGAAAATTGCTTGAATTTGCTTTTTGTCTAATGTCATTTCCGTAGTCTAAAATACATTTAAAGTAAACAGTAAGTAATAAGTCATTAGCAAAAAACATAAAGCGAGAAATGGGTGTTAAAATGATGTATATTTAAGAATGTATTACAATACCAAATGGCAAATTTCAACAATGCTAACACCACAATTACTTTTGTACCAACCTAATAGATGCTTTAGAATCCTTGCCTGTAATTCCAATATCTTAATCACTTTGGAATCCTTACCTATCAATTGCTTTTTTTCTTGACCAAGAGTCAACAATCAGCAGCATTATCCTAAACAAGAGACCAGACACAAAACACATACTTTTTGATTCTGTTCACATGAAGTTCTAGGAAAGACAAACCTATAGTGAGGGAAAGCAGATCAGTGATTGCCAGTGGCTCAGGGTGGTGGGAAAGGGTTGACCACCATGTAGTAAATATTTCAGTCTTTGCAGAAACCATACAGTCTCTGTTTTAACTATTCAACTCTGCTGTGGTAACAGGAAAGCAGCCATAGTCAATATGTAAACAAATGAGAGTGGCTATGTTCTAGTAAAGCTTTATTTACAAAAATAGGTGGCAGGCTGGATTTGGCCCATGGGCTGTAGTTTGCCTACCCCTGCTCTTGATTATGGATTGTATTTCCTGTTTCTTCATATGTTGGTAATTTGGGTTGTATCCTGAATATCGTGATTAATACATTGTAGAGACTCTGGATTCTCTTATATTCCTCCAAAGTGCCTTGATTTTTTTAAAAGTTTGTTTTATCAGACTGTTACCTTGGCTGGGCTTAAATGTCATACTTTTGTTTGGTAGGCAGTACCTGTGATCTCTGTTCAGTCCATTTATCCATAGCTGGGTTCCTTGAAGTCTCCTGTGTGTGTGCATGGTTCACAGATGAGACAGAGATTTGGACAGATTTTTATGCAGAATTTGGGCTCTCTGTCCGTGGCACTTTCCTTTTTGAGATTTTCCTCTAATTTTCCAGCTGTTTATTGGTAGTGCCCAATTTTGCTGTTTGGTTCTTCAGTTACTAAGGCTACAAGATTTCTATCTGAGCTTTGCCATCAGCGTGGAACTGGCTGGGGTTTGCCCAGATGAATAACCATAATAAACAGGAAACAGCAGAGATAATTCACTTGTCTCAATTGTCATATCCTCTTCAATTTGTTTGCATGGTTCTTGTTTGCTCTCTAAAGCTCTAAATAGGTACTTTTTTACATTTTGTTTAGAATTTAGAGTTTTGTTTTGTTTTGTTTAACCTGCATGATAGTTGGTCTGTTAGGAGTAACTCTGCCTTTGCTATTAATAGAAGTAGAAGATCTCTAGAGTTATTTTTTACAAGGCTAATTCTGGCTGCATTAAGTTAGATAGGCTAAAGTACAAGTAAACTGGTATCAGGAAGACTGTTAGAGTCCCAGTGAGATAAAGTGAGGGCCTGATCCAAGTGGCAAAGGAACAGAAAAGAGGGGCTTTCTTAGGTAGGATTGATGAGATTTGTTGACTACTTAGAGGTGGGGGCTGAGGGAGAAGAGGAGTAATGACAGTGAGATGTCTGGGATGATAGACGTGGTAAATGTAGGAGGTGGAGCAGTTTAGGGCAGTGGTTTGGGGGGTGGAAGTTGTAAATTCTGTATTTTAACTCAGCTTTATGGAGGTATACTTTATGTACAATAAAATTCAAATGATGAGTTTTGACAAATGTATGCAGTCATGTAACCACCACTGCAGTCATAGTATAAAATGCTTCCATCACCCCAAAAAGCTCTTTCATGAACTTTGTCGTCAATTGCCTCTTCCACCCTGAGCCACTGGCAACCACTGATCTGCTTTCTCTATGTAGTTTCGCCTTTTCTGGAACTTCACGTGAGTAGAATCATACAGTATCTGTTGTGTCTATTTCTTATTTAGGATAATGCATTTGTGATCCATCCATGTCGTTATATGTATCAGTAGTTAATTCCTCTTTATTGCTGAGTAGTATTCCGTTGTAAGATTATATCAAATTTGTTTATATCTTCACTAGTTGACGGACATTTTGGTGGTTTCCATTTTTTTCTCTGTTATGAATAAAGCTGCTCTGACTATTCAAGTACACATCTTTATGTTGACATCTTTCTCCTTGGATAAATGCCTGCAAGTGGGATTGTTTGGCCATATGTTTGCTTACCTTTATAGGAAACTGCCAGTTTTCTAAAGTTTTACATTTCTACCAGCAGTGTATAAACATTCCAGTTGTTCTGTGTCCTCACCAAGACTTGGTATATCAGTCTTTAATTTTAGCCATTCTAATAAATGTGTAGTGGTATCTCATTGTGATTTTAATTCGCATTTCCCTACTGACTGTTAATGTTGAGCATCTTTTCATGCTCTTATTTGCCTTTTCTTTTTTGGTCAAGTGTCTATTCAAATGCTTTGCCCACTTAAAAAAGCATCTTATCTTACTGAGTTATGAGTTCGTGGGCTCAAGCAATCCTCTCACCTCAGTCAGTCTTCTAACTAGCGAATTGTTAAGAGTTCTTTATGTATTCTCTGTACAAGTTCTTTTATCAGATATGTGTTTCACAGGTATTTTCTCCCAATTTGTCACTTGCTTTTGCATTTTTGTAAGTCTTTTAAAGCACAAAAGGTAATATTTTGATGAAGTCTAGTTTGCCAGTTTTTTTCTTTTGTGCTTCATGTATTTTATGTCCTAAGAAATCTTTGCCTGCTGGGCCTGATGGCTCTGCCTGTAATCCCAGCTACTCAGGAGGCTGAAGTGGGAGGATCACTTGAGGCCAGGAGTTCGAGACCAGCCTGGGCATTATAGTGGGACCCCCATCTCTAAGAAAAAATTTTAAAAAATTAGCCAGGCATGGTGGTTTGTGTCTGTAGTCCCAGCTACTCAGGAGGCTGAGGCAGGAGGAATGCTTGAGCCCAGGAGTTTGAAGCTGCAATGAGCTATGATCACACCACTGCACTCTAGCCTGGGTGACAGAGTGAGACCTCATCTCTAACAAAGTAAATAAAGAAAGAAATGATAGGCCAGGCATGGTGGCTCACGCCTGTAATTCCAGTGCTTTGGGAGGCCAAAGTGGGAGGATTGTTTGAGGCCAGGAGTTCAAGACCAGCCTGGGCAACACAGTGAGACCCCCATCTCTACAAAAACTTTTTTTAAAAATTAGCCAGGCATGGTGGTGTGTGACTATAGTCTCAGCTACTTTGGAGCCTGAAGTGGGAGGATCGCTTGAGCCCAGGAGTTCCAGGTTATGGTGAGCTATGATCGGGCCACTGCACTCCAGCCTGGGCGACAGAGCTAGACACTGTCTCAATAAATAAATAAATTAATAATAAATAAAAAAAGAAAAAAATTTTTTGCTTAACCCAAGATCACCTTCTTTGAGAAGGTTTATATTAAAATTATAGTTAACTTTTACATTTAGTTCTATGATCCATTTTGAGTTAATTTTTTGATATGGTACAAGGTAAGGGTCAAGATTCTTTTTTTTTTTTGCATATAAATGTTGAAAAGACTATCTTTTTTTCTCCATTGGCACTTCTGTGGAAAATAAAATGACCTCTGTTGGAGAAATACAATTTAAAAAAGGAAAATCTTCTCTTAACCCAGACTGAATAAGCATTAAAGCAGATGTGGTGTACATCACAGGCAAAGATGGATGCAATCTCACCTCCTTATATAGCCAAGCAGATATAACCCATTACATACATGCTTTCAAGATAAACAATAAGTACCATTTGTCTCACATAGTTTTTCCTAACTTTATCGTGGTAACTGGGGAGACCACCTGTGTTTGCTTTAGCTTGAAGGAGAAATAAACTTCTCATATCTCTATGACAAGAGGTAGTTTTATAATTGGAGCAAGGTACCTTACTGAAGTTAGGCTCTTACCCTTCCACAGGAACTAGGAGGTAAGGGCACTGTCTCCTTTGATGTTTGCACTTCAAAATGATGGCTTCCAGGTCCTTGAGGGGACATTCCTGATTTGTGTGACTATTTTTGGCCTTTATAACGATTTATATATTTTGAAAAGGACAGCAAAATAAATTCTGAAAGAAAAGTTTGGGGGATTAGGGGAGTCTCTTCCGTTATTTTCAACTGGAAAAATTCTCTCTCTCTCTCTCTTTTTTAATTTTTTTGGTGGAGACAGGGTCTTGCCATGTTGCCCATGCTGGTCTCGAATTCCCAACCTCAAGTGATCCTCCCACCCTAGCCTCCCAAAATACTGGGATTACAGACATGAAGCACTGTACCCGCCCAAGTCTCTTATTTTTTAGTTTGTATTAAATATTTGCCCTTACACTACATAAGTGTGGCTCTATTCCTTTTTTTGTTTTGTTACATTAATTGATTTCTTTTTCCTTGTATCTGCATAGTAGATGTTGAAATCAAGTACATTTTTTTTTCAAAACTGTTTTGAATATTCTAGATAGTTTTTATTTCCATATAAATTTTAGAATCAGATTGTCGGTTTTTAAAAAAAGCCTGCTTGGAATTTGATTTGGTTTATATTGAATCTGTAGATCAATTTGTGGGCAATTGACATTTTAACAATGTTGAGATATTCTGATAAAGAACATGGAATATTGCTCTCTTTCTTCTTTAGTTTCTATTGGCAATGTTTTGTAGGTTTGGGAGACTATAAGGTCAAGGAGGGAAAGCTTCTCCTTTGCCCTCTGAAGGTTCACTGAAAATTAACTGAAAAAAGCAGATTAATAGGAGAAAAAGGCATACAAAACTCACTTAACACATTGACTGCCACACAAACACACACACAAAAAAACCCAGAAACTTTTCTTTGGGGCCTCAGTGTTTTATTATGAAAATAAAATAAAAACTTTGAGTGTGATTTAAAGGTAAATGTAAATAGAAAAATGAAATTTATTGACTTCTGTTCATTTAATCCACATTTTTAGAATTCTCAATATTAATTGTAACAATAAGAACATCAACAAGTAAGATTTTATATATGCTTCATGCAGCCCCAGGGTCAAAACTAGGGTGTGTTACATACAACTGTCATGGCAGTTAATGTGTTAATGTGCATAAGAACAGTGGAATTGCAGAATGATTACTCAGTGAGGTCCAGATGCTTGTACGCTTTTCTTCATAAGGGAAAAGGAGATGGAAGTTGTAGGAGTAAATGATTTTCTGATGAAAAGAATGAGTTCAAAGAACAATGGCCTAAGACAAAGTTCCCAGGGGAGGAGTTCTAGGGGAGGTAGTGGGAAGGTGAGGGGCACAACTTCACTGTGAACAAAGGCTGTCTTAATATGCAGATTAAGTCTCCTGGGTAATCTCTCTGAACTGCCCTCAGAAAAATACTGATGGCCCCCAATTTGCAATGGTTAGACTTAACAATTTTTCAACTTTACGATGTTGCAGAAGCTATATACATCCAGTATGCTCCTCAGTTTATGATGGGGTCAGGTTTGGATAAACCACGCTGAGTTGAAAATATCATAAGTTGAAAATCAATTTACATACAACTCACAATATGTTTATTGGGTTATAACCGCATTGTAAGTTGAGGAGTATCTGTAGATAAAAAGCCTGTCTGGACATGGCAACAACTTCCAGTGTCTTCTGTGATTAATCTTTCCTGGTTATTTGATGAGATTCCTAGGGAGGGGTCTTAAGGCAGTTGCATTTCTTTTGCAGAGAAGTTTTCGTAGTCAGATAAGGAATTCCAGAGAGTTCCTTCTGCTGCTTCTAGAAAGAAACAGGATCAGAAAGGCCTTGGTTCTGAGACTTATTTCTGAGGCCTTTCAGTTTTCTTTAATTGAAAGCACTCAACATGCCAAAGCATATTTTGGGGTATCGTTTTCTGTGCCCCAACAAGGCCAAGAAGAAAGCCACTTCTCTTTGTACTATTCCCTCAAAATTCTAGCCATCCTGGCCTCTCTGAACCCCTGTCTTTGTCTCCTTAATTCAGCAACAATGCCAGCTCTGCATTCACCCTCCCTGTGCTGCAGACTGGACACTACCTCCAGGCAGTAAGCTGGGGCAATTGTAGGGCTGTCTTCATTTGTGTCCCTTTTCTCAAGGATCACAGTCCTGTGCTGTCTGTTGTCCAGTGTTTGAAAACATTGTTTCGTGTTTTGCCCACTTTTTTAGTTCTTTAAGGCTAGAAGGTAAATCTGATCCCTGGTACTCCATCATGGGCAGAAGCAGAATTCTAAATTCTATTCTGGACAAGTTAAATTTGAATTATTTATTTGCAGGATACCTGTGCCAGTATGTGTAGGAAACATCAGGAAAAAAGGAGCTAGAAATGAATTTAATGACCTGAGTAGCACAGGAGGTGATCAATGCTCGTTCATTCCTTGTGAAGGATCGGAATGGTGGGTAGAAAGGAGGTTGTGGTCAGAGAATGACAGAACAAAGTTTGAGGTTTGTATGTGGACCATCTGCGTATTCTTGAGGTTCAAGGAGTGGCTTTGCTGGTAGGTGATTGTCAAGATATGAAGTTTAGGAGGAAGAAGAATTCCAAAGTCTTAGTGTCAGATGGATCATGAATATATGGATATTAAAGTCAAAAAGGATATTGTAAAGGGTAGAGAATAAGGAATATAACCTGATGCTAAAAATTATCCAAGTGGGTGGAGTTGAGAAGGGAATGTAGATTAGAGATGCTGAAATATTTTGGTCTCAGGACTCCTTTATACTCTTAATAATTAACAAGTACCCTACAGAGCTTTTGTTTATATAGATTTTAACTAATAATATTTGCTGAACCAGAAATTAAAACCCAGAAAAAATGTAATATTTATGTATTAACTTATTTAAAAGCAATAATAATAAACATTATTATTAAGATAAATAGCATATTTTTAATGAAAAATAATTATTTTCCAAATAAAAATCCATTTAGGTAGAAGAATGACATTGTTTACATTTTTGTGAATTTCTTTAATGGAAGAAGCTTAATTTTTCTATCTGCTGCATTTAATTGATTATAGTATATTGTTTTGGCTGAAGTATATAAAGAAAATCTGGCAATACATAAATATGTAGTTGGTAAAGCAAGGAGTATTTTATTAGGTTTTAAAGACAATTGTGGATATCTTCTTTGCTACTACTCCAAAGCTTGACACACAGTAGTTTTTTTTAAAGTTAAGTTGCATTGCAGGATCTGAAACCATATCAGTAAACTTTTTGTGCTGTTAAATTAAAATCCATTGGTTTACCTTGAATTTTAAATGGATCATTTTCCTATGTGTAGAGGAGGAAAGACTTTTTTTTTTTTTTTGAAGATGGAGTGCAGTGGCACAATTGAAGCCCACTGCAACTTCAAACTCCTGGGCTCAAGCAGTCCTGCTGGTTCAGCCTCCTGAGTAGCTGGGACTATAGGTATGCACCACCACACCCAGCTAATTTTTTTTTTTTAAGGAGATGGAGGTTCTTAGTGTGTTGCCCAGGCTGCTTTCAAGCTCCTGGCCTCAAGTGATCCTCCCACCTCGGCCTCCCAGAATGCTAGGATTACAGGCATGAGCCACCATGCCCTGTCCTTTTCTACCCTTTTATGTTCAGTGACTAGGAACTGCAAATTAAACTGACAAAAGATTAACAGGAGAAAAAGTAGAGTATATTTATACGTGTGGTGTGCATACACATAGGAGAACTCAGGGTCAAGTAAATCAAAGGAATGGTTAGAATTTAAGGCTAATATACCATCTTATTAGGTGAAAAGGAGAGAGGAGAAAGGCACTTATGGGAAAAAAATGACTTATTAGAAGGAGGGAGAAGACATACTTAGGAAACTTTTTGGAAAGATAAATGGGTTTTCAGGAGAACAAATAGGAGATAAAGTTTGTGATAATGTTAGTCTCTAGTATGAATGGTTTCTCCATCTTCAGGGCCATAAAACTGCCCTGGGGAAGGGATTTGTGGTAGGTTTTATTTGTATTCTCCTTTCTGGGAGTAGATCTGCCTTGAAGAGGAATTTATGACAGCCTTACTTCCCAGAAGTTGCTGCTTTTAGTCAGACGAGGAAAGCTCCACTAAGGCTTTTGTCTGTATCTGTTGAATCTTAAATGTCTTCACCTTAAAATAATCTTTATACCAACTCTGTGGTTCTGAATGGGTCCCGAAATTGATTTGGTAGCACAATGCATTGATAATTTAGAAAATATTGATTCGGAGTTATGTAGATATTCTAAGTGT
>NW_012151730.1:1284799-1322261 GCF_000956105.1 Propithecus coquereli
TAGGCCAATGTCTATAAGGGTTTTTCCAACATTTTCTTCTAGAATTCTAATTGTTTCACATCTTAGGTTTAAGTCTGTTACCCACCGTGAGTTGATTTTTGTGAGTGGTGAAAAGTATGGATCCTGTTTCAGTCCTCTGCATGTGGCTATCGAGCTTTCCCAGCACCATTTATTGAATAAGGATTCTTTTCCCCAGTGTATGTTTTTGTCTGCTTTGTCAAAGATTAGATGCCTATATAAGGATGATTTTATATCTGGGTTCTCAGTTCTGTTCCACTGGTCAATGTGCCTGTTCTTGTGCCAGTACCAAGCTGTTTTCATTACGATAGCCTTGTAGTATAGTTTGAAGTTCAGTAGATTGATACCTCCCATTTTGTTTTTATTGCCTAGCATTGCTTTTGCTATACAGGGCCTTCTCTGGTTCCATACGAAGCGTAAAATAATTTTTTCTATATCCATGAAAAATGACGTTGGTATTTTAATAGGGATTGCATTGAATCTGTAGATCACTTTGGGTAGTATAGACATTTTAACAATGTTGATTCAGCCGACCCACGAGCATGGTATGGTTTTCCACCTGTTTACGTCCTCTGCTATTTCCTTCCTCAGTGTTTCATAGTTCTCCCTGTAGAGGTCTTTTACCTCCTTAGTTGAATATATTCCTAGGTACTTTATTTTCTTTGTTGCTATTGTAAAGGGTATTGTGTCTTTGATTTGATTCTCAGTTTTACTGTTATTGGTGTATATGAATGCCTCTGATTTGTGTGTATCGATTTTGTATCCTGAGACTTTACTGAATTCATTTATCAATTCCAGGAGTCTCTTGGTTGAATCCTTGGGGTTTTCTAGGTATAATATCATATCATCAGCAAAGAGTGAGAGTTTGATCTCTTCTGCCCCCATTTGGATGCCCTTAATTCCGCTCTCTTATCTAATTGCTGTAGCAAGGACTTCCAGCACTATGTTGAGTAGAAGTGGAGATACTGGGCAACCTTGTCTGGTTCCAGTTCTAAGTGGGAATGCTTTCAGTTTTTCCCCATTCAGTATGATGTTGGCTGTGGGTTTGTCATATGTGGCTTGTATCATTTTTAGGTAAGCCCTGTCTATGCCTATTTTGTTAATATCTTATTATAAAAGGGTGTTGAATTTTGTCAGATGCTTTTTCTGCATCTATTGAGAGAATCATATGGTTTTTGTTTTTGCTTCTGTTTATGTGGTGAATTATGTTTATAGATTTGCGTATGTTGAACCATCCCTGCATCTCTGGAATGAAGCCCACTTGGTCATGATGGATTATTTTCTTAATAAGTACCTGGATTTGGTTTGCTAGAATTTTTTTGAGAATTTTTACATCTATATTCATAAGGGGTATTGGTCTGTAGGTTTCCATTTTTGTTGCGTCCTTTCCTGGTTTTGGTATCAGGGTTATGTTGGCTTCATAAAATGTGTTGGGGAGGAATCCATCCTTCTCCATGTTGTGGAATAATTTCTGCAGGATAGGCACCAGTTCTTCTTTGTAGGTGCGGTAAAATTCGGGTGTGAAACCGTCTGGTCCAGGACTTTTCTTTTTTGCAATGTATTTTATTGCTGTTTCAGTTTCAGTCCTTGATATTGGTCTGTTCAAGAATTCTATTTCTTCCTGGTTGAGCCTAGGGAGGCTGTGGCTTCTAAAAATTTGTCCATTTCCTCCACATTTTCCAGTTTGTGTGCATAAAGGTTTTTGTAATATTCATAAATTATATCTTGACTCTCCATGGCATCGGTTGTAACTTCTCCTTTTTTGTTCCTGATGGAGCTTATTAGAGATTTTTCTTTTCTGTCTTTCGTTAGTTTAGCCAAAGGCGTGTCAATTTTGTTTATTTTTTCAAAGAACCAACTTTTTGTTTTATTAATCTTCTGTATAGTTACCCTGTTGTCAGTTTCTTTTAGTTCTGATTTGATCTTATTAATTTTCCTTCTTCTGCTGGGTTTGGGGTCAGTCTGTTCTTCTTTTTCTAGTTCTTTGAGTCGATTCATTAGATTGTCTGTGCTCTTTTTGACTTTTGGATATAGGCATTTATGGAAATAAACTTTCCTCTCAGGACTGCTTTGGCTGTGTCCCACAGATTTTGATAACTTATGTCACCTTTGTCATTTAGTTCAAAGAATCTTTTGATTTCCATCTTTACTTCCTCGTTTATGAAGGAATCGTTCAGCAGAAGATTGTTTAATTTCCATGACTTTGTGTAGAGATGAGAGTTTCTGTTGGGGTTGATTTCTGTTTTTATTCCACTGTGATCTGAGAAGATGCATGGTATGATTTCTATCTTTTTAAATTTTTTGAGACATGCTTTGTGTCCTAGAATATGGTCAATCTTAGAGAATGTCCCATGAGCTGATGAAAAGAACGTATATTCAGTGGTTTTTGGGTAGAATGTCCTGTAAATGTCAGTCAGGCCATTTGTTCTAGAGTTCTGTTTAAGTCCATTATTTCTTTGTTAATTTTCTGTATGGAGGATCTGTCCTGTGTTGTCAGTGGGGTGTCGAAGTCTCCAACTATTATGGTGTTGCTGTTTATCAATTTGTTTAGATCAAGTAGAGTTTGCTTTATGAATCTCCGTGTACCTAAGTTGAGTGCATACATATTTAGAATTGTTATGTCTTCTTGTTGAACTGTACCCTTCACCATTATATAGTGACCCTCTTTGTCTTTTGTTACTTTTGTTGATTTTAAAACTAAGTTATCTGAGATCAAAACTGTCACACCAGCCTTCTTTTGGCTTCCATTTGCTTGAAATATTGATTTCCACCCCTTTACCTTGAGTCTAAATGCATCCTTGCAGGTTAGATGCGTTTCCTGGAGACAGCAGATGCTTGGCTTGTTCTTTTTTATCCATTCAGCCAGCCTATGTCTCTTGAGAGGGGAGTTCAAGCCATTCACATTTATTGAGAGAACTGATAAGTGGGGTGAATTACTGTTCATTCTGTTGGGTTGCATTTTGTTGCTTTGTTTTCTCTCTTGGCCATTATGGAATCTAGCCTTTGATCTTTAACTTTTGAGTGGTTTTACATTCGTGGGTGTTTATTGTGCTGATCCTTTCGTAACTCTGTTTTGAATACTTCTTGGAGAGCTGGTCTTGTCTTGGTGAATTCCCTCATTCTTTGCTTATCTGAGAATGTCTTTATTTCTCCTTCATATATGAAATTTAGTTTTGCAGGGTACAAGATTCTAGGCTGGGCATTATTCTGTTTCAGGAGAGTGAGAATGGGGCCCCAGTCTCTTCTTGCTTGTAGGGTTTCAGTTGAGAAGTCTGGAGTTATTCAGATGGGCTTTCCTTTGTATGTTACTTGTTTCTTTCACCTTACAGCTCGTAGAAGGGCCTCTTTAGTGGATATTTTGATCAATCTGATGACTGCATGATGTGGTGTCTTCTTATTTGCATTGAATCTCCCTGGGGTCCGTTGAGCTTCTTATACCTGTATATCTAGATTTTTAGCAAGGCCTGGGAAATTCTCCTCTATTAATTCTGAGACATTGAGTTTTTAAAAAAATACTTTAAAAAAAAATGTTGGATACTTCTGAGTATTCATTATCTGAAATGCTTGGGACCAGAAGTGTTTTGGATTTCTGATTTTTTTTGGATTTTGGAATATTTGCATTATACTTACTGGTTCAGCATCCCTAATCCAAAATCGTCCAATGAGCATTTTCTTTGAGCATCATATTGGTGCTCAAAAAGTTTCAGATTTTAGAGCATTTCAGGTTTTGGATTTTCAGGTTAGGGAAATTCAACCTGTGTTCAACTTTTTACTTGTGTTTTCTTGGTTAACTCTCTCATCAGTCCCATGATGTAGGTACTACTCATTTTTCAGATGAAGAATCTGAGGCCTAGAAAGTAACTCATCTAGGGTCATGCAACCAGTAAGTTGTTGAGTTGGGAACTTTCTGTTTTGTATTTTCTAAACTTTTTATAATTTTCATGATTTACATAATCAAAAACAAAATTAATTTTAAAAGTTATGCAAACATATCGGGACCTACAATAATAAGCCAGAATTGTACAGTCTGGTAGGGTTCATTCATTTGAACCATTGACACCCAAAACCAGCTGTGTAAAATAACAGAAGCATTGGACTTGAAAGAAATTAGGCCAGGAATTTAAAAAGTTAAAATGTACCCAGTGGTTACTATTCTGCCAAGGATTTCTTTTTTACCATCTGCTATGTGGAACTGTTTTTTTTGTTGTTGTTTTTTTTTTTTTTATTGTAGGTTGCTCCTAGTACTCTTTAATGAAGTGAAATCTGATGTATACCTTACAGGCTAGTTAACATATGATAAGACTGAGTATTTTTATAACTGTGTTCAAGAATTTCTTAACCATTTTTGTTATGGTTGCTAGTAGTTCCTTTTGTCTTATTGGATCCTAGTGAGGTAAATATGGCCAAATGCCCAAAGGAAAAGATTTTTCATATGTGAATATGTAGAACGTCCCCATTGGCATAAGAGGATTTTCCTAATATAAGTGTGTATTTGTAGTTGGCAATGCATTTAATGGAAGTTAGAGATGTTTGGTAAGCATCCATAATCTTTAAGGATAACATCAATCACAGAAGGCAGCTGTGTTATAGAAAAACATTGTCATGTTTTAGAAATCGTGTTATAGAAAAATATAGAAATGTGTCTGTGTTATAGAAAAACATTTTTCTATAATTATCCCATTGTCAAAGAGTGAATGGTAAGCTAGATCGATTATTGATTGCCTCTGCGATGTATTTCACATATTCTTATGATAAAAGAATTCTGATATATTTTGGAACTTGAGGAATAGGTAATATAGCTGGAAAACACAGCTACCTATAAACTTTTGTATAAAGAACTATTAGAAAATTCATCCTCTGACAGAAAGTTAAATTTTGCGAGGACAACATGTGGAGATGAAGGAAGAAAATGCGTATCTACTCATTTCTATTAGATGAGTAGACTTTGTCAGTAGAGGGTGGACTTAATGTCAGAGAATGAATGAATTTGTGTGTAACACACACACATGTACACACACAAACACACACACACCTATATCTCTGAAATAGAGAATATGGTTGTATGAAGAATTGGGTCAAAAACAAAACTATGTAAGAGGAAGGGGCCTTAGAAACTTCTAAGTGAATTGTTCCATTTGATATGTGTAAGGTTACTAAAAAATAGAAGGGGAATAATATTGTTTCTCTCATTGCAAAAAAGTGGGAACATTTCTCTTAAGATGTAACTCTTCCTAAGCTTTTCTTCTTGTTTTTACCTTTTTAAAACCTAGTGAAAATAATTTAAATATTTTCATCTTATTCTGTCCACTGATCTGGGTAATCCATACTTTCAGATATAAACTTATAATCACGCATAATATAAGGAAATTCTTTTGCTGTCTGTGTTCCTTAATGGACTTTTCAGTCCTGAGTACGGTGATCAGATGTCCCAGTTTTATCACTGAGAGTCCCACATCCTGGGAAATCCCTCAGTACTGGGCAAATCGGGACAGTTGGTCACCCTATCTGAGTGTGACTGTTACATTCCAGGGGTATAGTATTCATACTTACACACTCTAGGGGGGGTGAGTGTGTAACAAGGGAGGAAACCAATGAAAATAAGAAGTTCAGAGGTGGCCGGGCGTGCGGTGGCTCACGCCTGTAATCCTAGCACTCTGGGAGGCCGAGGCGGGAGGATCGCTCAAAGTCAGGAGTTCGAGACCAGCCTGAGCAAGAGCAAGACCCTGTCTCCACTAAAAACAGAAAGAATTAACTAGACAACTAAAAACATATATATAGAAAAAATTAGCCAGGTATGGTGGTGCGTGCCTGTAGTCCCAGCTACTCAGAAGGCTGAGGCAGAAGGATTGCTTGAGCCCAGGAGTTTGAGGTTGCTGTGAGCTAGGCTGACACCACGGCACTGTAGCCCGGGCGACAGAGTGAGACTCAGTCTCAAAAAAAAAAAAAAGAGTTTCAGAGGTATGAAGAGAAAGAACATTTTTTCCTTTTAAAGAATGTTTACTATAGTTAAGAAAATGAGAAAATCAGTAAGCCAGTATCTGTGTGCTTGGTAGTGAATTATGATTGCTGCATTAGAGATGAATATTAAGTGGACTCCTGTATTTGGTCCTGCATTCTTCAGTACCCATATTAAAAGATAAGTTGGGAAATAAGAAGAAGGCCATAATTTTGAACCCCCAGAATATAGAAGGACATTCTGCCTTCAGTGGAGGGTTTTGGTTCTAAGATACATTCTTTTTTCTGTGCTAGGTAACCTTGTTTTAGCAAGTGGAGATGTAAACATTTTTACTGTCAAGTACAGGGCCTTTATGCAATTGCAGACCACTTGAAACATTATTTGTCTATACATATAGTTAATACTTAGAGTAAGAGTTCCTGTAATGTACCTGGCAGACCAATTTTGGGTTTTACTTTTGCCTTGGTGCCCCTCAGCAAGCTTATCGTTGTTTTCTTAGTCTTGTTCTTGGCTTCTTATCTTACAGAGAGGTGTGGGAAATGGAACTGGATAGACTAAAGAATCAGGATGGTGAAATAAATCGGAACATCATGGAAGAGACAGAACGGGCCTGGAAGGCAGAGGTGAGAAGAGCTGATATCTTGAAAGTTTTGATTTTGGGCTTCCAGATGGTATATACTATTGGCATAGTAATAGAAGAGCCAGCAAGCACTTGTTTTAACTATCTCAGGGTAGCTTTGTGTATGTAAAATTATTGTCTTTGTGTGTGGTTTCCTTAGATCTTATCACTCGAGAGCCGGAAAGAGTTGTTGGTATTGAAACTAGAGGAAGCAGAAAAAGAGGCAGAACTACATCTTACTTACCTCAAGTGAGTACCTTTCCATTCTAGAGGTTTTTTTGTTTTGGTTTTTGGTTTTTTTTTTGAGATGGGGTCTTACTCTGTTGCCTGGGATAGAGTGTAGTGGCGTCATCATAGCTCACTGTAACCTCAAACTCCTAGGCTCAGGCGATCCTTCTGCCTCAGCCTCCCAAAGCACTAGGATTATAGGCATGAGCCGCTGTGCCTGGCCTCCATTCTAGAGTTTTAATTGTCTTGCAGTTTGTTTGTTTAGGTTTTTGAAATCCTAGGCCAGCAAGTTTGGCACTTACTGTATCTTCATAGGAATTTTAAGGGCATCTCTGTCTGCAATAGTAATTGCTCATTGATTTCTCTTCTCACATTCTAACCTTCTACACTCTCTAACTCTTCCCTTCTACAGTTTTATATTTTTGTACTTTTTATTATATTATTTCCATTTGGATAAACAGTATCTGTTAACCTGTCAAAGCACAACAGAGGTCTTTGGAGATTTCTTATATGGTCATTTCTCCTCTTTCTGCCATGGAATTTGGAGGTCCCCTTTGGCATTTTTAGGCAAACAAGAACCCTCTCTCTGTGGTTGGTCCTCTTTCTCAAATACTTGGCTTAAAAGATGATGGAGTTGGCCGGGCACGGTGGCTCACGCCTGTAATCCCAGCACTCTGGGAGGCTGAGGCGGGCGGATTGTTTGAGCTCAGGAGTTCGAAACCAGCCTGAGCAAGAGCGAGACCCTGTCTCTACTAAAAATAGAAAGAAATTAATCGGACAACTAAAAATATATAGAAAAAATCAGCCAGGCATGGTGGCACATGCCTGTAGTCCCAGCTACTCGCTGAGGCAGGAGGATCGCTTGAGCCCAGGAGTTTGAGGTTGCTGTGAGCTAGGATGACGCCACGGCACTCTAGCCCGGGCAACACAGTGATACTGTGTCTCAAAAAAAAAAAAAATGATGGAGTTAAAGTGAGGCAAGGGACTTAGAATCTTGGGCTTCTCCTGCACCTACTTGTACCTCTTCTCTCAAGGCCAGTTAGCCAGCTACTGTTCGCTATCTTGGATAGCCGAATTAGGAAATTGGCTTTCTTTAATTCTGTAAATTCCTGGTTTCTTGAAAGGTCAACTCCCCCAACACTGGAGTCAGTTCGTTCCAAACAGGAGTGGGAGACAAGACTGAATGGAGTTCGGATAATGAAAAAGAATGTTCGGGTAAGTGTAGTAATGGGAGATCTTTCAGTCAGCACTAGTTTGTGCTTAGACGCTTCTGGCAATAGGGAGGTAGCCTTTTGCGTTGCCACTTAGGGCCTATCCTACCATTCCCCTTGTTTTCCTGATAATGGATGGTGCTCTCTTTCTAGAGAGGCTCACTCAGCTCATCAGTAAAGGATAATCCTTTCTTTGTTTTCTAGGACCAATTTAATAGTCATATCCAGCTAGTGAGGAATGGAGCTAAGTTGAGCAGCCTTCCTCAAATCCCTACTCCCACTTTGCCTCCACCCCCATCAGAGGTAAGAGAGCTGGCTTTGAGAGTCCGTCTTTCTGTGTTGGCAGCAGAGGCAGAGTCTTCTACTTATTCTTTTTATGAAGATACTGGGACCATTCCTATTCAGTGCAAGAGTTGCTCATTGATTTCTGCTCCATTCTCCTAAACTTTATTTTTCTTTCTCTCTTGTCCTCAACCTCTGCAGACAGACTTCATGCTTCAGGTGTTTCAACCCAGTCCCTCTCTGGCTCCTCGGATGCCCTTCTCCATTGGGCAGGTCACAATGCCCATGGTTATGCCCAGTGCAGATCCCCGTTCCTTGTCTTTCCCAATCCTGAACCCTGCCCTTTCCCAACCTAACCAGCCTTCCCCACCCCTTCCTGGCTCACATGGGAGAAATAGCCCTGGCTTGGGTTCCCTTGTCAGCCCCCACGGTCCACACATGCCCCCTGCCGCCTCCATCCTGCCTCCCCCAGGCTTGGGCGGTGTTAAGGCTTCTACTGAAACTCCTCGGGCCCAACCAGTAGACAAACTGGAGAAGATCCTGGAGAAGCTGCTGACTCGGTTCCCACAGTGCAATAAGTAAGTATCTTTAAGGATTAATTTAAATACTTTTGTCAGAGAGACACTTATGGGTTAAAATAGAGGAGGTTTCGTGGGTATTCTCTATGGGTACTGCATAAATCTCCCTCAACATTTTTCTTTCTTAGAGCTCAGATGACCAACATTCTTCAGCAGATCAAGACAGCACGTACCACCATGGCAGGTCTGACCATGGAGGAGCTGATCCAGCTGGTAGCTGCACGACTGGCAGAACATGAGCGGATGGCAGCAAGTACTCAGGTAAGAAAGCTACTTGGGAGAGAAGTTGTGCCTACTGAGATGTTGGGGAAGAGGCATATTTCAGAAAAATTTGGGGTGGGAAGAAGCCTTCTAGCCAAGGGTAGCTAGTCTTTCTTCCTTTGCTGTACTGGGAAATGAATGATTTCTTTTTGTTATATGCTCTGTTACTCGCTCTCTTCCCTTACCCTGACAATGTTTCTATCCACAGCCACTTGGTCGGATCCGGGCCTTGTTCCCTGCTCCACTGGCCCAAATCAGTACCCCAATGTTCTTGCCTTCTGCCCAAGTTTCATATCCTGGAAGGTCTTCACATGTAAGACTCTTTCTCTTTGAACACTGGGATATTGAGAAGCTGGATGTGGGGAGGGAGTAGGTTTACAAGTGGAATGCAGGAAGAAACCATCATCTTACCAGTTGGGTTGTTGGTAGCCCTACTGGGAAAATGCAAATATCTTAGGCAAGAATCTATATTTGGAGTTTTATTTCTTTCGGTGTAAAATCTTTTTGCTACATGGAAATAATAGATGGAATTATGGGTATAAAAGGCAGAGGTTCCTTACCTTTTGACCATGCCCTCTCTTCTGCAGGCTCCAGCTACCTGTAAGCTGTGTCTAATGTGCCAGAAACTTGTCCAGCCCAGTGAGCTGCATCCAATGGCATGTACCCATGTGTTACACAAGGAGGTGGGTGCTACACACCTTCCTCATTTTCTACTTTTTCCTTTTCTGATAGCTAAGATAATTTTTTTTGAATATTTTACTTTGTTGGTGCTCATTATTAATATATAATCATACGGATTTCAGTAAATTGGGGCTTACACATTAGCAGAATCCAGAATACTGCAGCTAGGATCTCTCAGCTTCTTTTTACCCCATTCATTTCAGGGAACTGGATAAACAATTCACACTAGAGCACTGAAAAGTCACTTTCTTGGAAAATTGACAATAAGGGATTTACCCACATAACTAACCATTGTTCCAAATATAACATTGTCAGGAGACTTTGCTTAGATAAGAGGAATGGAATGGGGAAGATGAGTATGAGATTAGTAAGTAACTCCATTAACAGAATAGCTTGAAAGCCTGCTTGTTAGAGATTATCTTCACAGATTGACAAGTTATTCCTAGTCTCTTTCAAGTCTCCTAGCAGCAGGGATGATTCCTTCTTAATGATTTTCTTTTGTTCATTTTGTTTTTCCAAGATTTAGAAACTGAATTTACATGTAAATTCTTGGTAAGAAAAAGTCCTGAATAAGATTTGAGTATGACGGGTTTTAGCAGAGGGAAGCTCATCTCAGGCTAAATGGATCGTAAGAAGGAGCAAGCCACACTAGGTACTCAACAAAAAGCAGCTTCATGAATACTCTTATTAGCTAATTGCTAATGTTCCTTGTAAAAAGGACAGGTTCACCTTCTATGAAGATTCTTTTAGGGGTAAGAGCCATTCAAATAGCCCTTTTGGTACCCAACAGAAGAACTTTTCTCTTGTTGAATGTTATTGGTACTCTCTCCTTCCTTCCCTTCATTTTTCCAGATAAACCTGAGGTGTGTCTTTCTCTCTTTCCAGTGTATCAAATTCTGGGCCCAGACCAACACAAATGACACTTGTCCCTTTTGTCCAACTCTTAAATGACGGACCTGACTGGGGAGGAAGATGAAGAGAAACTGATGTGAACAGGAAGCGCGGGTTCAAGATTTCTAAAACTCTATATTTATACAGTGACATATACTCATGCCTTGTACATTTTTATTATATAGGTAATATGTGTATAGAAAGTCTGTATTCAAATGTTCGTAAATGAAAGTATGTATATTATGCAGAAACAGTCTGTTCCCCCTCATCTTGCAATTCCTTTGGGGGATGCAGATTGTAGGGAAGATGTTTAGTCTGGCCTTGAAATTATGATATTGCTGCCCAGGGCTGTTTTCAAATACAGTATAAAAACCATCTAGGAAGCTGCTGTTGCTCTACAGCCATCCTGCTTTGGTTCGGCTCAGGCTCTTGTCCATTTTCTTAAGGCTCATGTATGCAGATTTGAAGCCTGGTGCTCACCTGCTGTCCAACCGGATGCCTTGCTTACTGAAAGCCTCCGGAAGCCTCAGTATTGTTTTAGTCACTCCAAATGGATAAAATGAGACTGAGTGAGGAAAAAATATGTAACCCTAATAGTTTGACTTTTCATTGAATCTTTTACTGTGTTAACGCTCATTATTTATACATAAACATTAGGTTTACAGAATATTCTGTTTTACATCAGCAAAATTCACAGTCCAAGAATTACAACATAACCAGGTCCCATTTCCTCCATGCCCCTACACACTTCTGTCCACCCTTCTTCCCGGATAGAAATTAGCACAACCACAGGTTTTTCCTAGGCCAAGCCATCCCTTGCTACCGCTGGCTTGGCTTCTAATCAAGCTCTGACAGGACAACATTGTGAAGTCCTCACCCCTTCCCATTCACTTCTGGTCTCCTAGTCTAGCTAAACCCCCTCCCCCCTGAAGGTTAAGGCAGTTGGTTCACAACCAAGTTGTTGGGTGACCTTGGGTGAGCTCCAGACAGGCACTGGGGTGAGGAGATGTCTGTGCAAAATTACTTGCAGAACGATCTTGGGATGCTGGGTTTTAATTTTTGAAGCAAGAAAGCTACATGTTTCCTGTCCTGGGAAAAATGGAGACCAAAGTGATAAGAAGATGTTTGGATTTCAAGTTTATAAATCATTCGTTCTGTGGATAGCTATCCAGAACTAGATCATTTTTCCACCTCTGCTTATTGCCCTTCTGGTTTTTAGGTTTGATACCTAGGAAAGCAGTGACTCTATTAGAGCTTTGAATCTTTTCCTATCCTTTTATCTTACTCCTACAGGAAATGGCTTCAGCTCCCTTCTCTTTTGGAATTAAACAAGTAAAAACTAAGTGTCAATCAAAAAAAAATTGGCTCTAGAGAAAGGATATCATTATATTACCAGCAACTGACTTTTTTCCATCCTGGGACCTGGAAATGCTTACTGGTACTATATCAGGGTGGCAAAGACTTTTTCTTTGCCCAATTAAATTCTCTCCTTTCCGTTTGTTACTGTTTTCCTTTGTTGTTCATCCGTGCCTGTCAGTTCATAGATGAATTCTTTTTCTTTTCTCTTGCCTTGCTTGCCCAGGTTTATTGACTAGTATCAGTTTAAGGAGCTGGATTTCCTCGGACCTCCTTGGCATCTTGTAGAATGATTGGAGTGGCCTGAGTACTCAACTCTTCAGAGGTCAGATGACCCACTTTCTTTGGTTAATGAAATATTACTGTCTCCAGTTTGGTAGCTGTCATGAACAGGAAAGGTGGCATAATGGAAGACCAGTTCCTTCATTCTTTTCATTTGAAGGATTCATTTTTTATCTTAAGATTTTGTCTCCCTTCAACTTTGCAGCAGCAGCCTTGGGCCACTTGCAGTATTTTTCAATATCCCTTGAAAATTTAGAAATTGGAAATGCGTGTAAACAATATTGTTTCTTTTCCAAAAAATCTTTGAAGCCAAAGGAGTAGAGAGAGAAAAAAGGAGGGAGTGAAGAGGGGGCTTAACTGCTTCCAGTATAGTCCCTGGAAAGCCAACTCTAGCAGAGGATAAGTGTTTGGAGAGTTGTGCATGGGAGCTGGGGCCTCAGTGTTACTATTTTCTTTCTTGTTCATGATAATCAGAGAGCAACACTTAAGTTTTGGCCACCCCTGTTCTCCCTTCTCTCTCTGTCCACTGGCCTGCAGTGGTAAAAGCCACGCAGACCAATGGGGAAGGCCCCAGATACAGTGAGTGGAGACAGGACAGTCATTTTTCGGGAGTAGAATTTAAAAATAGAGATATATAATACATATTTTTATGAGCAAGAAGCTGTTGTCAAGATTTTTTTTTTATATACTTAGAGTTCATAGTTTCAGGATAGAAAGGAAGTAACTATGAAAAGAAAAATAAGTGCACATTTTCTTTAAAAAAAAAAAAAAAATAGACAACGGGACTTAGTAATGAAGGGGTTGAGTTTTATGCCCTGGAAAGGGCTGGGAAAAAGCCAGTCTTCCCCAACATGGACAGAAATTATAAAGCAGAATGTGTCATTTTCATTTCACGGTAGCAATTCTGGAAGTTTATTTACACAGTAAGTTCTGAGCTGGAAGTGGACAGTTTCCAGTCTTCCTGTCAGTCTTGGTAGTTACGGGGTGTTCCCAGTCAGCCAAAGCAGCACCAAGTGCAATGAGAATGAAGAGAACCCAGATAAAAAAAACTGACTCAATATTCTTGTTTTATTGGTTTATGGCTTGTGGGCAGCTGGCTGAGGCCAGGAACTCCAGAGGCCCTCCTTGTATTTCCCTCTCCCTCATCAGGTAATTCTACACTTGGCAGGTCGCATACCTGGAAGCAGTGTGTTAACCAGATAGGAATAGGACACGATGGGTATACCAGGAAAATTTAGGTCTTCCCACTAACACTGGTATCATAGTCTACTGTGTTAGAACTGATAGGGAGATAAAGAACTTAGTCCCTACTTCCTAGCCCAAGAACCAGCCTGGGTACCCACGTGCTATTAGGAGTGGAGAGTAGAGAGCAGGATAGAAGAAACAGATGGCCTCCATCAAGGGGTTTTTGTGGTGAAGGAAATAAGGAAGCCCTGAGGCTGCCATCCTTTCTCTAGGCAGCCTTGATACTGAAGGCAATGACATTAGAGCCAGAAAGCCCTGCATTTCTGACACTCTTTTGATATAATACTAGTGCCACTGTGTGATGCCTCAGTCAAACAAATGGAGGGGCCATTAGAGAGGGTGAGAAGGCAAGGGAACCACTGTGTTGTGTAAAGATCTTACCACTTCTTATAGATGAACAGGAAGAAATCCAGGCAGAGCTTTAGGGCACCAGCTCTATCGCTGTTGAATTAATCTTCAGGATTCTCCTTTCAAAGATTGGGTAGGAGAGATCTCCTGTCTATTCCTTTTAGCACCTCAGCTGCAAAGCTCCAGAGGAAAAGGGATTTGGGGGAAGAAGTGAACTTGTGACCAGGAAGACAGAGCCCAGCCCTGCTATCTTCCATTTGCCCTCCTGTAGGGCACCTGGAGCTTAGGGGGGGGTTGCGATATTTCAGCACTACCTATTGTGTGCAGAATAAAGGGTTCAGGTAGAGACAAGTAGAATTAACAAGGTAGAAATTCATGTGTTAAGTAGAACTTCTTAGTGGGCACTTTTCATTCAAGAGAGCCAAAAAAGAGCTCTTTGGCTAGATAAGCCCTTCTTCCCATCTCACTTTTGGTCAGGTTGCAAGCACAGAAAAGAAAACACTGGGAAACGATACCCATCTTATGAGATGGGATTCTATCTTGGAGATGATGTCTAAAACTGGGACTGGTGAGTGGTTGTGTTTCTGCCTTTCCTAGCTTTGATCCCAACTGTTCTCTGTCTTTCTATTCCCTCTCCTCTTCTTTCCAGCCACCCCCACTTGTACAATTATTCAATCTAATTATTTTTTGTTTGATTTAAGAGGCAGTCTTTATACCAATGTTAAGTGTGTTTATACAGTCCCTGTCTCTAAAGCAAATAGCAAACTGTGCATCCTCTCCTACCGACTTTGGCCAGCAGGGCAATAAGATTGGCCCTTTCTCTACCAGGGTACCACAGGGACACATACTGGGGTAACCTGGGTGTGATGCCAGTACTTCTGGGACTAAGAAAAGAGGAATACTTTGGGTTGGAGAATTTAAAGGGATGGTGGGTGAAGGTTCAGGGCTGAAGTTTTAAGCAGCAGAATTTCCCAACTTAAGTTTGAGGTGACCAAGAGTATTCCCACTACCAGAGTGCTTCTTTCCTCTCCTGTTTCCTACAGGCACGATCCCTATAACCCACCTTGCCACTTTTCCTTCTTTTCTGTCAACGCAGAGGCATATGGTGGGTAGGTGAGGGTCCTGAGGTGCTCTGGCCACAGGTGCCATCTGTGTCTCCTACTTGTGACCAAAGTGAACCACCCAGATGTGGTCCAGGGGACTCTCTATCTTCTGCCCATAGGCCTCCTCACTTCAGCAGGGAGATGTCATCAGCAAAGTCATCATGCTGATGGCGCAGGCAGCGGAGGCAGCGCCACTGACACACCATGAGGCAGAGTGGCAGCATGAAGAGGGCGCAGATGGCAGCCATGACATAGGCTATGGTCATGAGGGTTGATTCATCTGTCTGTGGAATGTTGTAGCCACAGTCTTCCATGTCCGGAGTGACAAAAGGGCCTTCCACCGCTGCCGTCCTGAACTCATCATGCACTGGGGAGAGGGCAGATGTGAATGGGCAGCTCTCATTGTCATAGGGCAGGTTGGGTTTTACAACAAAAAGAACTTCCTGATAGTGAGATCTTCAAAATAGCCCCTGCAGAGGCTGTGGAATCCCCTTCCCTGGAGATATTTAGGAGCAGGCCGGAAAGCCAGTACCAGGTGGAGGCCTACCTCTCCTCCCAGGTCACTGGAAGCAGTGGCCTTTCCCTATATACTCATCTAGTAGGAATGATAGCTAAAAGTCAGTAGTTTTTAGGTGACCAAAAGCTAGCCCCTTGTGCACCTAGTAAACTTACTTTCCACTGCGAAATCCAGCTGCAAAACCCTGCCGCCTTTCTGAACTAGCACTCATCCTCACCATATGGCAGCTGACATGGTCACTATAGGCTCAGTCTGCTGCCCTAGCGTCTAGAGCTTCCCAAGGTGCCTAGGCTGCTCTTGCTACTCAGGGTTTCCAGCAGAGGTTACCAGTCCAGGCAGGGGTCACCATGGCAAGCAGTACAAAAAAAGGACGAGCACTGACACTAGCTTTTGCATAGTATGTTGACTTTGGCTTGAGGCAACTGTTACCACCTCCCAAAGTGCCGGGGGCCCAGGTATCCTAATTGCTAACAGGGAGAATACAGATAGACAGACCCCACACCCTCATCCCTGGCGCTCTCACCATGGCAAGCGCTGACAGCAAAGCCAATTCGTTTTCGGGCCCGATCAAAGACAACGTAGAAGCCCTCCATGATAACAGCTCCCATGACGGTGCCCGTGGATGACTGTGAGATGGCAAACTTGTAACAGTCGTCTTGGGATGTGGCCACGTCTTCCA
Organism: Propithecus coquereli; assembly: GCF_000956105.1. Lineage (NCBI taxonomy): Eukaryota > Metazoa > Chordata > Mammalia > Primates > Indriidae > Propithecus > Propithecus coquereli. Next base: position 1,301,055 of record NW_012151730.1, read on the forward strand.
CTGGCCGCAGGTATTGCTAGGGGTAAGCAGTCACAGGGTGAGGGTGTCTACTTCACTCCATCCTTCACCCCATCTCACCTTCTAGACATCTCTGCCCTCACTTAGGTAGCTTTTCCCTTTGCCATCCCTGAGATCTAAGGGCTTGGGTTTTCCAAGACCCCTTTACCACTGGACACTCATCGATTTTGTCTTCTAAGTTCTGGAAAGCCATGTCTACTCACTGTCTCCCAATATGTACTTTGTCCTCTTTATGGGGTCCCATTGACTCAGGTTGGGGACATACCTGTGGAAGGATGGTGATGCGGAAGGACTGGTTGGTGACTTCACCCATTAGGTAGAGCGAGATGACTGGGAAAATGTTCCAAGGGGTGGTGCCTGCTTGCCAGCACACCAGCTGCTCTCCTAGCCAAAAACCGTCTGGGAACTTCTCTGTCTGTGTTGACAAGAAGGGATAACTGTGAGGAAACAGGCTCTTCACCAGCTCACCTCTCTTGTTTTCAGATAACATTGACTGGGCCCTTTATTTGCTTTTCCACTGAAACATCCAAAGTGGGAAAAGGTAAACTGCAACTGAAGGATTAGAGAAAGGAAGTGGGAGACTGAGGTCAAAAATTTCTGTGGATTGTGTAATGAGCACATTGAGACCCATAAAGGAGAAAAGTTTTTAAGAGCTCTAAGTGGAAGGATCTACATGTAGACATCTTGGCTCTTGCTGAGGAATGTGACTCACTGACTTCTCTGACACTGTGCCATCTCTTTTACCCCATCTGTAGTCCACTGACCGAGGAGGCTGCCTTGATGGACTTGACTGCAGCTTCAAACACTTTCTTGGGCAAACGAAGGTTGGTGGTGCCACTGTCCACAATGCTCTTGTCATAGTTGTACTAAGAGGGAGAAGAGAGGATTAGAAAAGTCAAAAGCTTTTCCAGGCTCTGGGCAGAGTTGGAGGGGTGAGCCTGATTGCTTGGGGTCCTGCCTAGGTTGGCATCCTGGCTTTGCCACTTGTTAAGTGTACCTCCTCGGACAAGTTAACCTCTGTGCCTCAGTTTCCTCATCTCTAAAATGAGGCTAAAAATAGTACCTACCTCAAAGTGTTCTTATAAGGATTAAATTAATTAACACATTTAAAGCACTAAGAATCGTGCCCAGCAAATAGAAGGCACTCAGTAAACATAAACTCTTAATACCATGGGTAGTTAGACATTCTCCAAATCTTGAAAATAAAATAGTGCTTTTAACTTTTCTTAGTACTTTTATATCTATTCTAATATAACATAAGAATGTAGGTAAGGAAGACCCAAATGGTTTAACTACCATTTACTGGGTACTGCCAAACATGGCATAAACACTTTATACATTATCTCTGATATTTGCCACATCTTTGGGAAAGTTGATTTTACCTTTGTTTTGCAGATAAGGAAACTGAAACACAGAACAGTAAATTGCCTAAGAGTATATAGCTAGTAAGTGGAGGAGCTAGATTCAAATCGAGGTCTTTCTGATTCCAAAGACAGGCTCTGATACTACATCATACCACCCTACCTCTTGAATGACTGGCCCAAGGCCATGAAGCAAGGCAGTGACTAGAGTCCAGACATCAGAACTAGTTCCATGCTTTTTTCATCACTAGACCCTAAGCCCCGTGGTTCCTGGGAAAGTGCTCTGCCAGTCTTAGCCCCAAATCTTAGATCCTGCTGTGTGACCGTTGAGCTCCTGACTGTTCTAGGCTCAGCCCCAGCCCTTTCTGCAGGTCCCACTCCTCTGCCTTGTCCTCCCAACCACATAACCAGGGTCTTCCTTCACAGTGTGTAGCCTACCTCCTTCCCTCCCCTGGGTCCCCCTTGGTTTTATTACCTCCTTGCAGTCCATTTTCAGATCTTGTCCATTGATCTCCACCCGCACAATGATCACCTCATAATACCACTCCCGCCGGATGGGTGTGTACCAGAGACTGCCTGTGTACAGTGAGTGGTCGATGCCACCAATGATCTAGGGACAAAAAGAGACAGGTACCCATGTCCCAGCACAGGAGGAAAGCAAGTCACCCAGAGACCAAGCAATAAGATCAGTAATTCCTTGGGGGTGGCAATGTCTTCTACAGATTACCTTTTTCATCTTCCTGCTTCTAATCAAATCATGCCCTAAAGGGATTTATAGTTTCTTAAATGTGTTCGGGAGAAGAGACTTTCCAAGATTTTTTATTTGTTTCAGAATCACACAGCCCTTGATATAAAGTTATTTAAACCTAAACTGACACAATAAATGTTGAATGAGTGGTTGTTTCTATTGTAAGTTTTATTTTCTTTGCTTGTTGGAGAACCATTCACCATTGTCCTAATTAATTAATAAATAGACTTAAACTCCTTACATCTCTGCCTTCTGACCATCAGACTGAATAATCTTAATTTGATAGGTCTTATTTTCATTTCCTTTGAAATTTTCCTAATCACTTCTGATCCTTTCCAAGCTTACCAGAGGTGCCTTGAATAGTGCAAGGAAGAAAAGGTGGAAAAAGAAAAGTAGGGATGAGGAATATAAAGAGATTTCTCTTAGTTCCAAGTAGTGGAGCCGACTGTGGTACAACCTTGAGGGAGCAGGGCACATGGCAGCCGTCTCTCTCCCAGTGCCAGGACCTGCCCTCTCTGAAGACCCACTCACCATGCTCCCTCCGACTGAGGCCAGCACTTCAGACTGGTTGAGGGGGAAGCCAGTGCCACAGAGCTGCAGGGAGAAGAGGTTGGGAACGTGGGTTTGCTTCACCAGGGAGTCAAAGAAGGGCTCCAGGGAGTCATCGGGCTGTGGCAGAAAGAGACAAGGAGTGAATCCTCACACAGAGAGCCCTGATAGACAGAGGCCAACTTCCTGCCTAAATTGGAAGGCAAAAGTGAAAACTTAGGGGAATATCCCTTGGGAAAGACCATCTTGAGGTACTGAGATTTGGCAGAGAGGGGGTTAGCAAGAGACACTGACAGTGCAAACAGGAAAGTACTGATGGGCTCACAGATCCACAGAGGTTGATCCCCATATGCCTAACCTGCTTCAGATTTATGGGGGCCTTTATCATTATTAAAGATCTTAAAGAGAAACCACAACCTATTCTTGTACCTATCACAGCTTCTCTCACTAGAGTTCTGTCCTCTGTAGGGCTGAAATTCAGACTGCCATCCTATCCCCGTTAAATAACTCTTTAAACTGACTTGTTTCCTTCCTTTAGTCAGTCCCTTCCTTCTCCCTCCTAACTCCTTCCCTGTGTAGCATGTAGTTCGCAGTGTGCAGACATGTTTAGGGCCAGGCCCTGTTGCTCTCACCCTGGCAATCTCAGCATAGGCCAGCCCCAGGATGCCCTCCCAGTTGGAGCCATTGATGAAGAACTTGTCTGATTCAGTGATGGCAGCGATGTTGGCACGCACAGTGACGTTGGGGCCATGGGGGATGCTCACCAGGTCGGTGCCCAACTCCCCTTCCCACTTGCCCTGGGTGTAGGGCACATACACGCCCTTCCGGAGGTCCCGGTAAGTGCTGGACCTGTGGAAAGGAGGCAGAGATCTGTGGATGCATAACCACAACAACTGATACAGGCATCCAGCATAAACCTACTCCCAAATGCTACCTTATTTCAGGGGCATCCTAGAGTCTGCTTTTAGGCTGCTCAGCAGAACATCCCTAGACCCATCACCTAGAACAGATTGTAAAGTAGCCTTGCAAGTAGATGAGGGGAGCTATTGCTAGGGCTCATTCTTGTCTCCATAGCTCATATTCGTAGGTCTCGAGCTCAGCTCTGTGAAGAACAAGCCTGGGCTTTGTGCATTGTGCCTGCTACTGCTGCAGGACAGCTAGTGGGCATCGCTTCCTCCCCCCAACTCCATCGAACTCCCAGAGAAAAGGAGCCATTGACCCTCTTGCTGCCTGGGGACCCAGTGGTACAATCTGAGTGGTAGAGAAAGTGCCAGGCAGCATGAATGTAGAACCTCTACAGCAAGTTCTTCTAGAGAAGGGATTTGCACAAGCATCTCAGCAGAGCAGGTCAGCATTATACACCACTTCTATAACACACGCTCATCAGTGTGTGACACCCCCACCTGTTTGATCATGTCACTAACCAGGGCTTCTATGTGGGTGAGGGGCAGTGATGGGACTGGGACCTGGAACAAATGCCCTTTCATCAGTCCTGCCCACATTCCCCTCCCTGACTGCCTCTTTTAGATAGGGACATTAAAGGAAAAGGGATCAGGAAATGGGGAAGGTGAGTTTTGCACCTGCCTAGAAGCCCAAGGATAGGATTTAAGCCTCTACTCACATGTTTTCACACACAGATGTCTCAGACATTAGATATCCTCCCATCACGTCTTCCTCCTGCTTTTATGCTAAGGGGGCTTCCAGATTATCCCTCACTGCCTCTCTTACCTTAAAAACCCACTCCAACCCCCTCTTTCACCAATAAGCTCAATCCAGTGGTGGCACTCTGGGTGGTGCACAGAGGAGGTATTTTAGCCTCAGTCCTTGATATTGGTCCAGGCAGTCGGGTTTATGAAGGGCCCTTCATGTCCTTGGGCTGTGGGAAGCCACCTAGAGTGACCCCTGGTTGAGAACACAACAAAGGAAGCTATCACTGTGGCCCGTTCAGCCAAGACTTAGCTGGTATCAGAAAACAGGGCCACTGAGGGGGTGTACGATGAATTCTTCTCACCTCCCCATTCAGGCAGAGGGAATAAGCCCCCTGACATCGCCCCTGTGAGATACAGGGCTCCTCTCCCTCCTCCTTTCCCTCCCACAGGAGGCTGCCCTGTCTCAGTACTGAAGCACCTCCAGGCTGCCCCGCCACTCACCCTTTCCCATGGTATACCTCCTCAAACCATCCCCTCTTTACCCTGTCTCTCCTGGTCACTGTTGCCTTTTTTCCCCCTCCCCTTCCCCACAAGGAAGAAAGGATCTCAGAATCTAGTCTTCTTCCCTGCACCCCTCCCCTGACCCTTCTTGGCCCTGGATCCTTGGGAAAGGTACCTCCCCTGGGGCTCTCCCCAGGACTCACAGCTGCCGCTGGTAGTACCGATGCAGGAAAGGGTGGGGGGCAGCCCCCACTGCAAAGTTACTACTGCCCGTGTCCACCAGGATGTTGAGCTGTCAGAGAAAGGGGAGAGGAAAGATGTTATAGACAGGACTCACCACCTTCATTGTCCCTCACCCCCCAGCCAGAGTCTCCCCTTGGAATGTCCAGGGTGAAGCTTCCATGATGCAGGACTGGCCAGGCTGGCACCCAATAGTTCTACAGCCACAGACAGGACCTGGGGTCCTATGATGCTGTAGGGGCCAAGGGAACATTTCCTTGGCCATTCCCTTCGTCCTCTGAAGGTTCGCTGAAAAATCAACTGACAAAAGGCCGATTAATAGAAGAAAAGGCATACAAATTTATTAACATGTATGGGAGTCATACAAAATAAAAATCAAAGAAATGACCAGATAGTTGAGGCTTTTATACTATCTCGAGGTTATAGAAAGAACAGGGGCTTGGACTATTGTGAAACAGGTTATAGCTGAGGGAGAAGAGGGGGCCTGGCTAGCACGGGTGGTCTTGTTATATAGATGAAACCTCACAAGTAACAGCCCCCAGAGAGTTTACATGGTAAATATTTCTTTCACACCTTTACAGGTGTCAGACTTTCGGTTAATCTTTCCTAGATGCAGACAAGGGAGGGTCTCAGAAAACCTGGTGGCATCAATGCAGACTCTCTACAGATGCAGATCTCCCCCACAAGAAACAGGGTTACTTCTGTCTACAGGCCCTCTGAACAGCCATCTCAAAATACGTCAGGGAAGCATATTTTGGGGTGAAATATTTTAGTTTTCTTCAGCGCCCTCAACACAGCCTCAGAAATTTTGCATCTGCTTCTGCCTGCAGTCATAACATTTTGCTTGTCATCAGAGCCACGCTGTGTGTGCATCCACATCCCCAACCATACCAACAAGCACCCCGCCCTCACTCACTACCTAACTGATTCAGTCTGCAGACACACCCCCTCCCTTCCCTGGCTCGCCAACAAAGAAAGCAGCCTGGCGCATGCCCTTCCAGCTCAGAGAGGAGCTATTCTAGGAGCTGGCACTGGCGAGGGGCGCTGTGGGACCAGGATGGCACATCAGTGCCCATGTGTGTGCTTCTGGCACCTGCCCACCAGAATGTGGCACCCCGGGCAGGGCTCCCCTTCTGTCTCAGAGGTGACTTAGACCTACGAGTCCTACCGTCAGGAATCGTCAGGAATGGTAGGGAGCCAGGAGTCCGACCTGTAAGATGTCCTGGTAAAAGCCCACCTTGTCAGGGCCCTGGGTTTGGCTAAGTGAATATGGAACAGGTGTCATCTTGGTGCTCCTTGCTGTCCAGCTCCTTCTGGCATCTCTTCTCCCTTGTTCTTTCTTCCTCCTTTGATGGCCTGACCCCTCCCTCAATCAGGCCAGAGCCATTTTTTGAATATCTACCATATCCTCACAGGCAAAAAGAGGAAAGGCCCCTGTCCTCAGAAAAATGGTAACCTGTAAATTGAATCTCCTCTCTGGCCGACTTTGCTCGTCCATCACCTCAGCTTCTCCCCTACCTCAGGGGCCTTCATTTCTGTATCTTCTCTCCTCAGTGCAGTGAAGTCAGCTGACCTTGGTTTTGGTGCAGGCTCTGGCCTTGTCACCTTGAGCAGGTCACTGTGCTTCTCTGGGCTTCAGTTTCGTCCTGCCAGATCCTCTCCGGCCCCTTCCTTCTCAGTGGTGCCTCTGTGGCTGTGCTGACTGTGCCCTCCCCCAGTGCCTGCTCAGGCTTCCTGGCCTCCCTCCTGTCCCCAAAGACTCCCAGCCCCTGCCTCCTTCCTGCTCCCCAGCCCCCCACTCCCGGCCCGGTTCCCATTTCCCTCCCTGCCGCCTCTTCCCCCACCTCTCCCCTCAGGCTCTCTCCCTGGTCTCTGGGCAGCCACCAGCTCCAGATGCTGTGCTTTCAGAGAAAATCAATAGAGCCGGGAGGCTCAGCGGTTCAGATTTCAGCCAACCAGGTTAATGATTAAAAAGGCTTCTTCACTCACCCCTTCCCCAGGACCCCCTCCCCCACCTCCCAGGACTCAGCTCCCAGCACTGGGGTTGGACTGCTATTTACAGGGCGCCCTCCTATCACCGGACCCGCACAGGAGGGTGCCAAGTGGGGACTACCTGGCCGGCTCTAGGAAAATATGGCCACTTCTTTACACTGGAATGGAGCTTAGATCCGGGGGCTCCTGCTGTCCCGGCCCCTCCCTGCCTCCCCACTTCTCTCCTGCCGGCGGAAGGGCTGTCTCCGCAGGCTACTCCCTCCCCAGCCAGGAGGCTCTGGGCACTCTTGTTGCCGTTCCAGTCCCAGCCTTTCTCCCTTCCACCTCAAAGGGGGCGTAGCCCAGGAAGGAAGGACCCCCTCCATTCCCAAACCCCTCACCCACCTCCACGCCAGGATTACACACCCCCACTGCTCTCTGCCTCCCCTCTCCACCCTTCCCCTCGAAACAGGAAACCACAATAAGCAGCTGAGATTCCCTCCTGAGCAAACGTCCTTTGCGGTGTGATCCTGCCCGAGAGAAGCAGTTTCTGGTCCCGTCCTTAAACGTTTCTAATCCAAGCCCCCTGGGGCAATCCCTACCCCCAACCTTTCTCTTCCCCCTTCCGCTGAGTCCTTTTACAAGGCAGGGGCCCGACGCAAAACTGAGCCATCTCAGTCACTCAGAGGCAGGGCTGCGAGCCGCCAGCCGCGGCCTCACCTCTCGTTCCACAGAACCCGGCCATCCAAGGGGCCGCCCTCGCCTCCCACATCCAATCATTCCACTCTGCCCGCGGCGTCCCACCAATCCTTTCTCTCTGCTGTCCCTCCCCCTGGCTCGGCACGAGCGAGCGGCCACCGGGGCTAGGAAGCCAACTCCCTCCTCCCTAGTCAGGCACCCTGCTCTATGAATTATCCCTTTTCCTTCAGGTAGATCCAACCCCCCTCCCCTACTCCCAACACCACCAAATCTGGATTCTTCTTATTGACATTTACAAACGCTTGAGTCTCTTCATTAAAAGACAAAAAACTTCCTAAATCTCACATCCACCTCCAGCTACCCACCCCCTCCTCTCCCTTCACAACCGAAGCTCTCAGCTAAGCTGTCTCCGTTTCTTCACCTCCCACTCATTCTTCAATCCATTCTAAAACTGGGTTTTGCCTCTATCCCTCCACTATAAAACAGCCCTTACTACAGTTACCAGTGATCTCACGTCACCAAATACAAAAGATATTTGCAAATCATTCCTCATCTTCCTTGATTTCTCAGGTCGCATCTCTGTCTTTTGTAGGCTCTCTCCTCTCATACCACTCTCTCCCTAAACCACCTCAGTAGATCCTGGGACTCCTAAGCTTCCCACTCTAGCCCTTTCCTCCCCGTTGCGCTCCCCACACACATGCTGAACTGCCTCAAATTCAGGATGTCCAAAGCTGACCTTACGTGGTCCTACCCATCTGGGCGTCTTCCAGTTTTCCCTGTGTTAATGGATGGCGTCACCATCCATCTGTTCTGTAAATCAGCAACGTCAGAGACATCTTAACACCACCTTCTTCTTCACATCTTTATCCAGTGCATCAACAAGTCCTGTCCAATTAAGCTCCGTGAAAGTCTCTTGAATGTATTCATTTCTTGCCACTTCCTGTGCCACCCCTAGGCCAACCTATCATCGCACCTTGGAATATCACGATAGCTTTCCAGCTGCTCTTGGCACATCCACCCTTGCCCTCTCCAGTCTGTTTTCTGCACTGCAGCTGGAGTGAGCCTTCCAAAGTGCAGATTTGTCCAGTTTACCCTCCTATGTCAATGGTTTCTCCCTTAGCTGTTAAAATAATTTTATTAAAAACTCTGGGCCCCGGCGGTGGCTCACGCCTATAATCCCAGCATTTTGAGAGGCCAAGATGGGAGGATGGCTTGAGGCCAAAAGTTCAAGGCCAGCTTGAGCAACATAGCAAGATATTGTCTCTATAAAAAATTTTTTGGTTGGGCATGGTGGCTCACACCTGTAATCCTAGCACTCTGGGAGGCTGAGGTGGGAGGATTGCTTGAGGTCAGGAGCTCGAAACCAGCCTGAGCAAGATCGAGACCCATCTCTACTAAAAATAGAAAAAAAAAAAACTTAGCCAGGCATGGTGGGGTGTGTCTGTAGACCCCACTATATGGGAGGCTGAGGCAGAAGGATTGCTTGAGCCCAGGAGTTTGAGGTTACTGTGAGCTAGGCTGACACCATGGCACTCTAGCCCTGGCAACAAAGCGAGACTCTGTCTCAAAAAAAAAAAAAGAAAATTTTTTTTTTCCAAAAATTAGCCAGGTATGGTGGCACGTACTTATAGTCCCAGCTACTGGGGAGGCCGAGGCAGGAGGATCACTTGAGCCCAGAAGTTTGAAGTTGCAATGAGCTATGATCATAGCACTGCACTCTAGCCTGGGCAACAAAAAAAAAAAAACATAAAACATAAAACAAACAACAGCTTTAACATTTCCTACAGGGCCTTCATGGTCTGCACTGCCTACATATCCAGTCTATGTTTGTCCCATAGTCCTCCAAGCTCTCTACCCACCAGCACACTTGCCTCACCTTAGTTCCCCACACCAGCCATGGTCCCTTCCCTAAAGGCTGTTGCAAAGGCTGTTCACTCTGCCTTCCTCCTTTCCACTTGCAGTTTTATCTATTCATCCTTCACCCTGAGAGCAAAGAGATTTCCTCAGGGAGAGACCAGGTCATGTTCTCTCATTCAAATGCTTCCATAGGGCCAGGCTGATGGCTCACACCTGTAGTCCCGGCTACTCAGGAGACTGAGCCAGGAGGATGACTTAAGCCCAGAAATTTGAGGTTGTAGTGAGCTATGATCATGCTACTGCACTCCAGCCTGGGTGACAGAGCACGACCCAGTCTCAAAAAAAAAAAAAAAAAAAAAAGCTTTCATAGAAGTTGCCATCTGTAACTTCACATTGAATCTCACCTTTTATCTAACTTTAAAAAAAAAAAATCCCCACAGTGTCCCTAGTAGGTATCACAGTCCCTGGCAATAATATTTCTTGAATGAATGAATTGCTAAAGGAAAGAAAAGGATAAAGAGCTAATCTATCCTGTTTTGGGCATGGCATGTGAGAGAGGGGTGCCTCAGTGGCTCCCAAGCAATGGGTGTTTTAGATTATGGGTGTGGCTCTAGCTCAGACCTGTCTTCCTCTCACCTGGCCCCCTGGCTGGACACAGGAGGCATGTGTTCAGGCAGCCTGTGGTCCTGGAGCCAACTTATTTCTCTGTCCCCTGGGGTCAGGCAGACCCAGGAGTCAGATGCCCAGATGCTGTAGCCCAGGGTTAAGGCTAGGTCAATGTCAATCACTTAACAAACAAAATGTGCCTCTGGGGGCTTCAGAGGGAAGGCAGCTTCAGGAGTAGTGCTAACAAGCCCCACAGGGAAAGGCACACCTGCCCAGGATTCACTCTGCATGCTCCCCTGGAGTTCCCAGCAATAGAGCTTGGGTGATGAGACAGGTATGGAGCTGGCAAGTCTTCCTCTTTGTTCCCCAAATCCCACCTGTCTTGGCCCTAGCTCTCACCAGCAGGCAGGGATAGCTCAGATTCTTCCAGATGAAAAAAGCCTTCAGGAGGCATCTGTCCACTGGCCTGAAGAGATGGGGACTGTTTCCAATTCTGAACCATCTCTAGTGATTAAAAATCCACAACCTTTCTTGGTAGCCTATCCCAGGGTCTTACCACCTTTGCAGGCCGCTGGAGTAGAAGCTCTAACTCCAATTTCTCCTGCTAAAGAGAAATTTATTTCCTTCTGTGTAGGCCTCAGAGTTAATGACAGGAGAGCTCTTTTTTTTTCTTTTTAAAAATTTTCTTATTTTAAAAAATACAAATATATATTCTTTGATGTAATATAAATTTTTCTCCTAAGTGAAGTATCTCAAGAGGGAGAGCTCTTATATTTTTGTATAACAAGCCTTTCAGCTAAAGTTGAGATGTAGAAGCCCATCTTCCATTTTGCAAAGGAGGAAACAGCCCTAGAGTGCGTAAGCAACTTGAGCAGCCTACACAACAAGCCACAAAGCTAGGACAAGAATCCATTGGTTCTGACCAACCCTCAATTGTAGTCTCATCTCCTTGACCCTCCTGTCTCTCCCATTTGGAGAGGAAGTATGTGGTAGAACCACACTCCCCCCTCACTCCCATCCATGCCCTTGTGTGACCCCATCTGACATTTACTGTGGGCTTAGCAATGTGACTTGCTTTGGCCCATGGGACATCAGCAAATGATGCAAGGAGAGGCTTGATAAACGCGTGCTCACTGGGGACAGCCTCCTTGGAAGGCTGTCTTGACATTCTGTGTGAAGCAACTCAGGCTTGCCTTTTGAGGACAAAAGACTTCTGAGAGGACGAAAGACTTCTGAGCCAGAGGCCCAGCGGGCCTGGATGAGTCCAGTCCCCAGCTGACCCACCCCTGAATGTGGCCACAAGTGAGCCCAAGTGAGACCTGTAGAAGAACCACAAGCCAACCCACAGAATCCTGAAAAATAAGATGACAGTTGTTGTAAGCCACTAAACTGGGGAGTAGTTTGCTACCAGTTTGTTACCAGTAATTTGTTACCAGATAATTGATACAAACTGTCTGAATTAAATCCTGGAATCCTTGACCTTGGGGAAACCTGAACAATCACAGGTCAACCCCGGTGAACATCTCTTGCCACTTTCCTCCTTGCTCACCATGCTGCTTGTGAAGTTTCCCAAAAGCACCATGATCTCTCACCTGTGCACCTTTAGTATGCTGCTTCCTTTGTCTGAAACGTTCTCTCCCCGTTTTGTCTAACTTCTGTTCAGCGTTCACACTTGTGAACATCCTTTCTCCCAAAGGTCTTGTCCTGATGCCCCAGCCAAGGTTAGGATCCTCCTCTTGCAGGTCCTCAATAGCACCTGCGCTTCTTTGTCTCCCACTCACCAAACTTTTAATCATTTATTGAATGTCTGTCTGTCCCACAGACTACATGGTCCAGAAGGGTAAGAAGCACATTCGTATCCTTATTACCTAATTATTACCTAGCCTTGAGTAGGTGCTCCAGAATCATTTTTTTTTTTTAACTGACAGTAATTGCCTCATTTCCTGCAGTTAGTTGCCGTGACCCTACAGACTCCTGCTATTCTCAGCCCCAGGGTCCTTGCAGGGATGCTTTTCAACCTGGGACTGTGCATGGCCACTGAGCACGGTGACCATGACAGGGCACACCCACCACACCCTCACACATCGACTGAATATCCACCCAGGGTCCTTTGGTTCTTAGAGCAGTTATAGTGATTCCAGGGCTCCCTGGTCCCAGAGCCTTCCGAGTCAGCTTCATTTGCTTTCCTAAGTGGATATTTCCAGACCTGAGCTTACTCAACACTGAGCGAAGCAGGCAAGGAAGGACACGAGGAGCTTAAAGTCAGCAGCTGGGAGTGGCTTATGGCCAACAGAGCATATAGCTGTTACCTCAAACTGAGTGCAGTGAGTGGGGCCTGTGCAGCTTCCTCCCACCTGAATAAATCCGCTGACCCTGTGCAAATAGACCCCTTTTTCCAGGTTGATCCTCTGCCTTCCACTTCGCCGTCCAGGCTGTAGCTGGCGATCAGCACCTGGAAGCAGGCAGGCTCCCTGGCACTACTCACCCCACTCTGGGCTAGTTTTTAAAAGATCCCAAAGTGGTTGAGTCACCCCCAAACCTTATCTAGTGCATCCTTCCCCCTTTGGACGGGATGCTCCATTTCTCCCCAGCCTCTAACCCAGCTCAGCTAATATTTACCAGCACTTCCTATTCAAATAAGATGATGGATGTGAACGGCCCCAAAATTTACATCTGTGGTTTTCAAACTTTTTTAAGCAGCAGAACCCTTTTCCCATCGTATGGAGGATCTCAGTGTACCAGAGAGAAAAGGGCAGAGGTGTTTTGTTTGAAGGAGAGGTTTGATTTTCTCTAATTCCCCCCACCATGCTGGCTCTTGAGACATCTGTTTAGCACCTTCAGCCTCCAAGGAACTCACCTGGAAACCCCTGCTCTACAAGGCATCACAGCAGCTATTTGACACCTGCTTTTCATTGTCAGACAGTAAGTCCTTCCTGTTGTCTAACCTTGTCCCACCCATGGTTTACAGTAGCTTTAATCTTCTCTTGCTCTGTCCTCAGGTGAAAACGAAGCTGACCTCTTGCAAAAGCCCAGTCTTCCCCCATGGCACCTGGGTCATGCTTAGCACATAGGCTTGTTTGTTTGAACCCTTGGGAGATGCTAGGTCCACTCCTTGTGCAGAATCTCCACAGGCACTGGAAAGGAATAAGTGGTTGGATTCACCAACCCTGAAAGGCCAAGCAAGGAGACACCCAGCCTGGACACAGTGGGGTAATGGTGGGTAGCAGGGAGGGCAGCCACAGGGTGACAGCAGTTCAGGAGATCTGGTGGAGAGGACTGGCTGGCATGGGAGAAGACGGAGCTCAGCCAGTTTGCTCCATGGCCTTGTGAGAGTCCCCTCTTAGGGACCACCTGGCTACAGTACCTGAGTACGTCTTCAAGTACTACGGCATCAGTGAATGCTTTCCAGCCCTCTGGGCCCATCCTGCCAGATTAATCTCAGGGTAGCTGTAGAACCAGAAAAATGGCCTGGCTCCTTCCTAGGACTCTCCACTGCCCAGGCAACCCAGAGATGACTCCCAGTAGAGAGAGAAGGTAGCTGCCAGGTATTCGGGCTTCCCTGGGCGATGTTTCTCTTTCTGCATTTTCAACCAGAATTTTCTGCTTAGCTGTTTATCGGAGAAGCCCAAGAAGGGTCCCTAACCTTCTACCTTAGTGAGAGGGCACAGTCTTTCTCGATGCCCCCGGACTCCCCACACCCAAAGCTAAACTTTCCCCTACCAAGCTGGGGGGGCAGAGGAAGAGAGGGGTGAGAAATGACAGCATGAGGGCTCTGTCAAAGGCCTGTGTGGAACCTGGAAGCCCAACTCAGGAAAGCCACGTGTGGTCACGGGGACTGGGTAGATAACTTACGGAGCTAGGGCTTTACCTGCTTTGTCTAATTTGGAGCGTGGTTCTTTGAGTTCAATCGTTTTCGACCTTTTTGTTATGAAAACTCCTTAAAAAATGAAATATAACCCAGAAGTCCACTGTACAGAAACAATAAAAGCAGAGTTATTCTGGGAGGGCCCTCAAATTTGGGCAGAGGGGACTTGGCCATAGGAGGGGTGGGAGGCCCAGAGCCCTGCCTGCCTATCTCTCTCCCCACCTCCCTCACCACTGAGCCCCTTTACAGAACCCTGCAAGGCACGGTTTAAAAACCATTATGGCAGAACGAGAAGAGAAAAAGTAAAACTACTTGGCATTTCTTGGTCTCCGAGACTCTGCACTCTCATGGTTTTCTAGTTCTCTGATCATTTTCTCTTGCTCCCTTGTGTACACACCCACTATTCCTTCCTTAATTGTTTTCCTCTTTTTCTCTCTCCATTCTCTAATTTGGCTTCCACAACCATCTCTGTGCGGGCGACTCCCTAGTCCACCTTTCCAGTAAGAGCTTCTCTCCTGGTTTCCAGACCCCCATTGTCGGCTGCTTGCTGGATACATCCACAAGGATGATCCACTGACATCTCAAAGTCAACCAACATGTCCAAGACTGTAGAACACGGGAAAGAACTCAGGACTTGGACTTGGAATCTAGAAACCTTTATTTGAAGCCCAGCTGTTCTCCATAGCTGAGTAATTTGGGGCAAAACACTTAATCTCTCTGGACTTCGGTTTCCTCATCCCCCAAAATGGGCATGCTAATACCTATCCGTTGTAATTAAAGCAGAAGAATAAACGTGGAACTTTGGTAAACTATATTATGCTTCGAAAGCTTGCTCCTTTTGCTGTGTTCCCTGACACGAAATCAGAGAAGGAAGTCATTTTCTCCTCTTCCCTCTCTTACCCCATATATCTCTTCGGGGCAGAGAACAGCTGCTTGAACGACATGCGAATACTGGTTCCTGCTTTTTACCCTCACTGCCACCACGCTCTTTCGGACCCGGGTATCCTAATTGAGAACTTTGTCTCATGCTCTAGACTCTCCAAGGCATTCTGTGCACTGAAGTTGTTTTCCTAGAACCAAAATTAGACTGTACCATCCCTCTTCTCCTATACCTACAAGGACTCTTACTGTTTGCAGAATAAAACCCAAACTTCACTCAGCCCCACAGCATCCCTGCCCTAACTTCTAGCTTCTCACCATAGTTCATGCTTCTCTTCATGAAGCATTCCTCCCACTACTCTCCAGATAGCAAAGCTTTCTCATCTCTTAGGGCCATATTCAAATACTTCCTTTTCCAGCAAGCCTTCCCTAATACCTTGTCAGAAATAGCTACTTCTCTCTGTGCACGTCCAAGACCCACCATTCTACTATTTGTACCAAATGCATTTGGTCTTGTATGATATTTAGGTGTTTTTACGTCTGTGTCTCACACCAGATGGTGAGCTCTCCGCGGGCTAAGGCTATGACATTATTTTCCTTTTCTGTACACAATAGTTGCTCAATAAAAATTTGTTAAACTGAATTGACTGTCACCAAATTTCACTCCTAACGATTACATTATTGTCCTGTGTTTGATCAGTGATGCTCATACTATCATACTGAGATGACATCCTTTAAGTGAAAAGAATAAAAATACTTTATCTAAGGGCTCCAGTTCTGCATTTACAACTGCCCATCAACAGTTCTGTTTAGATGTATTGCAGCTTAGGTATTCATTCACTCAACGTGTTTTAGGTGCATGTTCTGAGCTTGGCACTGTTCTAGATGATAGAATACAAAGAGAAACAAAAGACACTGTAAAATAAATAAATAAATAAATAAAATTTAAAAGACATTGTCCTTAAGTGCGTGAAGTCTTATGAAGGAAACAAACACAAAAACAGTTATATCATGAAAAATAAGTGTAGTAAGGGACATATCAGCAGGTGTTATGGGAGAATAGGAGAGGGATGTTCATGATAAACTTTCTTCTCTTCTAAGACAAATGGCACAGTAGGAAGAACAGGGTGAGATGAGGTCTCAGCTCACTGGGCTGCCACCTGGCTAATTGTTTAACCTTTCAGACCTCATTTCTTCTGCTAGACGTTGTGAATGATAAAGACCTTTTATATATATTGCTGTGAAGAATAAAATGATATATGTAGAATGTATAAAAAATTTTATACGTACTACAATAATGGATACAAGTATATATTTGTATGTCAGTACTACTGAACCATCTCCTCCTGCCAACTTTCCTGTTCCCACAAATAGTTTTGTTATCCTCTAATTCATCCCAGATCAGAATCTCGAAATCATCTTTGATGCCCCACCCCTCCTTCAGCAGTGTCACCAAGTCCTGTCCACCTGCCTTGGACCCAACCCATCTGCGGTGGAATGTTCCCTGCATCCCGTCTTCCCTTCTCTTTCCATCTCATCACAGCCTCATGCCTCCTTGTCATAGTGCCTCACACCTGGACTGTTGTGACAGAGCCTCCTGCTGCCTGTGTCTCTCAGTTCCGTCCTTTCTAAAATTCAGATGTCTCTTTCTAAAAGATTGCTTTCTTTCTATCATTCCCCTGCACAAATAAATTTAATTTTCCCCTTATAACTGAAGACCAAATTCCACACCTTATAGCTTGACATTTCAACTATTGGCAATTTGGCTCTATTTTATTTACCCAAACTTATCCGGTCTCAGCACAAACCTGTAATGTTAACTGGACTGGCTTTCTCCTGTCTCCTGAACAAACATGCTTCAGCCCCAACACACATAACTCATTCCACATTCATTGTGGCCTCTCCTGGTCTACATTGGTCAGGGTTGGTGGGGGGAGGAGCAGACATGGACATACAAGTAAGGTGCAATCATAGTACAGTGGGATTGGTGTTGTTTCCTCCCTGGAAGGGCCTTCCACACCTGTCCACCCCTCAAGACCACACTCAGGGCACATGTCCCTAGCAAAGCCTTCCCTGATTAATTTATCACCTTCTGAACACCTGTAGCATTCACTCTTTGTACTTCTATAGTTCAGTGCTTCTCAAACTTGAGACACAAACTGCTGGGCACTATCCCCAGAGATTATGACTCGGGAGGTCCAGGGTGGGGCCAGAGAGTTTACATTTGGACATCACTTTGAGTACCACTCTATGGATGACCTTGTGCCAGTCACTTCCATTCCTTCACTTCTACCCCAGCTTTTTATGGGCAGAAAAACGTGTCTTCTGTATGGATAGGCCCCCAAGGCCCAGCAATTAATTGCCTAACACAGAGAAAGCGCTCCCCAAATTTAACTTTTCCTTGTTCGTAGTACTTTGCCATCCAAGTTCTCATTTTGTGCTTACAACAGCCCCACCAGGTAGGGAGAAAGGGCATCCTTCTCACAGACTGCTGGGGAGAGAATCAAAGTCACCACAGAGCAGAGACTGGCTGGCATAGGCTCAGTTAGAAGCCATAGTGCAAGCCACAGAGTTGCTCTAATTGTGGGCTCCCTGGCACTGGCTCCTTGGGCTAGTGTTGAACTTCAAGCCCACTTTCCTCTTCTCCTAGAAAGGAAGGGAAAGGAACTGACATTTACTGACCCTCTGCAAAGTGCTGGGCTGGAGGAGGTACACATTATTTCAAGGGATTAGGGAAGTACAGTAACTGGTCCTCCAGTTTTATTCATGTAAAATGCAGAGGCCCAGGACACCCAAGTTTTTATGCCTCATTGCATAGCACAAATGAGGCAGAACAGGCAACAAGGAGAAAGTGACTTCAAATTTGTTGGAAGTCAATTTTGTGTCCAGGTGCATTGTTCTAGGTGAAAGCACCTACAACAATTAATCCTCACAATTTAATCCCCATTTAGTCCTCACAAGTACCTTTCAAAGGAGATCTAGTTTCACTCATTTTAAAGACAAGGCAATAGACTCAGAGAGGTTATGTAATTTGCCCAAGGCCACACAGCTGGGAACAGGAAAAGCTGTGGGTGGTAGGGCTGAGATTCCTGGTCTGTCTGACCCCAAAGCCCTTGTTGGTTCCGCAGCCCCGTTCCTGCCATAGGATCTGTGCACAGTTTACACAGCACATTACTAGCAGAAACAGGAGAAGGCCCCAGGTATCTGCATTCCCCTCTGCTCCCTGACAATACCTCACATTCCGTTTGCTCAAGCTGCTCAGGGCCTGGACTCTGGCTCTATCCTGGCCTCCACACACGGATTGGAGACTACTTCTGGGGAAGTTATGGTGCACAGGAAAGAGACGGAGAAAGTAGGGGAGACCAGGGCCCTGGATTAGGCAAGAGATCGGCCTAGATAGCATGGACCTAGGAAGACTGCCTTCTGTCAGGTAATTGGGAGGTGGACGTTTGTGTTTCTCCCAGATCCAGCAGTCTGGGAAGTTCAGGAAGTGTGGCTGTCCCCTCCACCCACCCCAAACACACTCCCACCTTCACAGACCCTCCCAAGGACAGGCTTCCCAGACACAGATCCGGGGGTGGCTCACAGAGATGTGCAGGATCAGATTCAAGGTGACACACACCAGCATATACAGAAGCACTCTGTCGCCGGTGCCCAGACTCCCCCACGGAGGAGGCAGATGCACACAGAGGTCGGCCCCGGCACCCCACATGGAGGGCTGCTCACACTCCCACAGCTACGCACAGAGGTGCTGAGGGCACACCTCCACCCACCACCTCGGAGGTACCTTGGAGATTGCCCAGAAGGATGGGGAGAGTGGGAGCGTTTTCACCATCACTGCCATGCCTCCCCTTTCCCCCACCAAGGAAGGAGTCCCATTCCTGGATGGGTGCTCTGTCTCCTCTCCTAGGATTTGTCCTTTCCCAGCACTCAGTTCAGTTCTCCTATGGCCTGGGGAGGCCTGAGGTGGGGGAGGGGCTGGGGTGCAGAAAGCAAAGGGGGCAGGGAGGAGGAGGAAGGATGGACTAGGGGTAAGGCAGGAGCCGGACCAGGCCTTCTGGGCTGAGTGGAGGTCAGGGGGGCCTAGGCACTCTCACTTGGCTGCCCCTGTGGCAGCCCAGACAGTGGGAGAAAGGGGCTGATCTAACTGGTACCAGGATTTCTTGGTCCTCAGGATTCAAGGTGCTGGGAACAAGGGTCAGAGGACAGAGGAGGGAACAGGGCTAGGTGGCCAACCTCCAGGGTGGTGGAATTTGGGAGACTCAGGCTTGGCCTTTGCCAGAGGGGTGGACACGTGTTACAGTGCCCCTACGGCAGACCCTTCTTCCAGGTTAGGGTCTCCAGCTGAAGTTTCTCTTGCCTCAAATCTTTACTGAGTGGGTATGTGTGTCAGATTAGGAGTCAGGGGAGGGGAGGTAGCCAAGGGGGCTTGGGAAGGCTGTGAGGGGGAGGGAGGAGGGGAAGGGGAGTGTCTGGGATGACTTACGACCTGGAGGAATAGTTTGAGAGGAATGGTTAGAGTCCCTCCTGCTGCCCCCACCAGCCCATTTTAGCAGGGGACCAGCATGCTGCCTTCCCATCCTGTCTGCCCTCGGCTCATGCAGGAAGGAGGGCGAGGGCTGGCCTGACCACCTTACCGTCTGAGGGGGGCTGCCCACGGTCATCTCCACGTAGTAACCCTGACCCGACTTGCCCCTCAGGTTGTCCACCATTTCCACAAAGCTGCCTCTCCGGCCGGGCTCCTCGGGCTCCTCGTCCGTCTCCCGGGGCAGCCGCAGCCCCAGGGGGGCTGCCCCCAGGCCGCTGCGCAGGGGCAGCCGGATGCCGTGCTGGGTGCCCTGGGCAGGCAACACTCCTGAGCCCATCCACAGCAGGAGCCAGGGCAGGGCTTGGGCCATGGTGGGCCCTGGCCTTCGGGCCCTCTGGGCTTGCACTGGCCCACGTCCGTCCCTGGTGCCTGCCCCCAAGTCTAGCTGGTGGTGGTGGCTTCTCAGGGGAGGGAGCTCGGAGGCATCAGGACTCCAGAGCCTGCAGGCCCCTCAGCCAGCCCCCGGGTCCGGGCCGGTGGAGAGCGGGCAGGAGCAATCCGCAGGGTAAGAGAGAAGGGGAGACACTGGGATCTGGAGCCCGCTACATCTGGACGGTGGCGGCCAGCCTCAGCAGCGGGCTCGGCCCCTCGGGGGGCTGGGAGGGGCGGGCATGGCAGGTCGCCGTGGCTGCTTTCCCGGTCCTCCTGGCGGGGTCGGCGGCGTGGGAAGGGGCAGGGGCTCCGGGCTGCTGCGGCTGCGCTGCCGGCTGCTCAGGCCACCATAATCCAGCTCCCAGCTCCCAGGCGGGCAGGGGAGGCGGAAAGACTTGTGGCGGCGGCTGTCAAAGCCAAAGGGTTTTCGCTTTTCCCTGGGATCGCTGGGAAGTGTAGTTTTCCCACGCCAGGCAGCCCAGCTTCCGGGGCTAGAGAGGGGTCTGGGATGCCCTCTGCCGAGGTGGAGTCCACCCTGCAGGACACTGGCGGGAGAGATTTCCGCAGCCCCGGCGGCGCGGGAAGGGCCATCGGGATGGAGTGGAGGCGCACCTCTCTTCGGTCAGTCCTTGCAGCGTTGATTGAGCACCCACTGTACGCCAGGCACACTGCAAGGCACTGGGGTTACGGAGAGAAATAAAATGCACATACACCAAAAGTGGTTCCACATGGGAGAATTAAGTGATTCCTGCCACAGTGGGGTTACATACAAAGCGATGTGGCATTATGGAGTAGGAATTTGGGGGGACAGCAAGGGGATCTGGGAAGACTCAATGGGAGAAGGTAGTATTTAATCTGAGTATTAAAAATGAGTAAGATTTTCACGAGCAGAGATTGGGGGAGCAAGATCGAAGGGGACGGAAGGGTATTCTAGGCAGCAAACCACAGAAGCAGGGTCCAAAAGGGGAAAGGGTAGTCGTCTGTTTTCAGTAGCCTACACTCTGTGGGCAGTCGGGGTCTTCTCTCTTCTGATTCTTTTTGAGGCTCTACTTGCTGTGAATCCTCATGACTCCCTGATTTCTGGCTGTCAGTCAGCCAGACCAAGGATGAATTGCTGTTGACAGCTTTAAAGTGTTATCACTCCAAGAAGTATCTGTATATTAATGGACAGGAGCTTGAAACGAAAAGCTTCAGAGCTTTAATAGCTTAGAGGAGAAAAGCTATATGATTATATCAACATATTATTTATCAAATGTGGAAAGCCACTGATAAAATTCAGTAGTCATTCTGATAAAAAAACTAAG
>NW_012151730.1:1324481-1328188 GCF_000956105.1 Propithecus coquereli
GTTCATATATGTACATATATAAATATGTATGTACATAAATTACATCAGAATAAGCATCAAAAAATCTGGAAGATAGGACCCAAAATGCCCTCAGTGGTTTCATCTGAATTGTGGGGATTCATTTCTTCCTTAGTTTACCCCTTCATTCATTCATTCATTCAGCAAATGTATATTGAGTGCCTGCTACATGCAAACACTGTTTTAGGCACTGTGGGTAGAACAATATATAAAATAGACAAAATCTCTGTCTTCATGGAGCTTACATTCTGATGCACGGAGACAGTAAAGATACAAATAAAATATGTAGTATTTCAGATGGTGAAATGTCCTATGGGGAAGAATAAAGTAAAGAAGGGAGATGAAAGGGCATTTTGCAATTTCAAATAAAGCAGATTGGGAGTGTAGAGGGAACATTTCACATCTTTATATACTTTTTAAATATATGGTAGGATTATCAAATATTTTCCTTTCTTATCATGTGGGTCGTTTTCTATATATCCCAAATAAACAGTATGAAAAGAGAAGAAAAAGTTTTTTTCCAGAATTAAATTTTTTATTGTTATTTAAAAAATTGTACATATTTATGGAGTATGATTTGATGTTTTGATACATATGTATGCTGCATAATGATCAAATGAAGGTATTTAGCGTAACCATCACCTCATGCATTTATAATTTCTCTGTGGTGAGGACATTTAAAAGCTTCTCTTTTATAACCCAGGAACAGAAAAATAAATGCCACATGTTGCCACTTATAAGTGTGAGCTAAACTGTGGCTGCACAAGGGTACAGGAAGTGGTATAATGGACATTGGAGACTAAAAAAGGGGAGGGTTGAAAGGGGTGAGGTATGAAAAATTATCTATGGGGGACTGGGCACAGTGGCTCATGCTTGTAATCCTAGCACTTTGGAAGGCTGAAGTGGGAGGATCACTTGTGGTCAGTCCAAGACCAGCCTGAGCAACATAGGGAGACCCTGTCTCTACAAAAAAATAGAAAAATTAGTCAGGTGTGGTGGTGTGCACCTGTAGTCCCAGTTGCTTGGGAGGCTGAGGCAGGAGGATCCCCTGAGCTCAGGAGTTTGAGGTTGCTGTAAGCTATAATCACACTACTGCCCTCATGCCTGGGCAACAAAGCAAGACCTTGTCTCCAAAACAAACAAACAAACAAACAAACAAAACCAAACAAACAAAAAACCAAAAATTACCTATGGGGTACAATGGACACTACTCAGGTGATGGGTATACCAAAAGCCCAGACTCCACCATTATGCAATACGTACATGGAACAGAATTCAACTTCTACCCTGTAAACCTATTAAAATAAAATAAAATAAAATAAATAAGATAGATCATATCCTTAGCCATAAACAAACTTGAACAAAAACTTTTAAAATCTGAAATAATACAAAGCATATTATCTGAATGTGGTAGGCAGAAGTCTAATGTGCTCCCCAAATTTCTGCCCCCTGGGATGCACACCCTGTGGGACTGTGAGCATCATGGGATATACTCTTGTGATTAGGTTCTATGGTCCAGTTGACTTTCAGGAAGGGAGATGATCTGAGTATGCCTAACCTCATCACAGGAGGCCTTTAAATCTAGATGTATAGAGGTCAGAGACAGAGGAAGCAGAGACTCAAAGTGTGAGAGGGATTTGGAAGTGAGGGAAATTCTCTCTTAATGGCTTTAAAAACAGAGAGGACCACACAGCAAAGAATGCAGGTGGCCTTTGGGGAAGCAGAATAGATCCTGGCTGACAGCTAGCAATAAAAAGAGAGAATGGCCTCAGCCCCAAAACAGAAAAACAAAAACAAAACCAAAAGCTTCTCTTCTAGCTATTTTGTAAAATACTATATCTTACTTACTGTTTGTTAACTATTGTCACCCTACCGTGCAATAGAACACCAGAACTTATTCCTCCTATCTAATTGTATATTTGTACCTACTGACCAAACTCCACATTCCCCCTCCCCTCTCCCCTCCCCAGTCTCTGGTAACTATTGTTCTACGCTGCTCCTATGGTGTCAACTCCTTTTAAAAATATATTCTACATGAGTGAGATCATGCAGTATTAGTCTTTCTACGTTATGGCTTATTTCACCTAACCTGATGTCGTCCAAGTCCATCCATGTTGTCGCCAATAGCAGAATTTCCTTCTTTTTTTATGGCTGAATAATGTATTTTGTGTATATGTACCACATTTTCTTTATCCATTCATCCATTGGTGGACACTTAGGTTGATTCCATATGTTTGCTATTGTGAATAGCACTGCAATAAACACAGGGTACAGATATCTCTTTGACATATTGATTTCCTTTCCTTTGGAAATATATCCAGTAGTAGGATTTCTGAATTATATGGTAGTTCTATTTTTAATTTTTTGAGGAACCTCCATATAGTTTTCTACGGTGGCTGTACTAATTTACAGTCCTACCGACAGTGTATAAATGTTCCCTTTTCTCTACCTCCTCACCAACACTTTTTTTAGGGAGACCTTTTTTATTATAGCTTCTAACTGGAGTGAGGTGATATCTCACCGTACTTTTGATTTGCATTTCCCTGATGATTAGTGATGTCGAGCATTTTTTCGTGTACCCGTTCATCTGAATATATTCTATTGAACGATGTGTGTTAAAATCTTTTGTCTATTTTAAAATCAGGTTATTTGGTTTTTTGCTGTTGAATTGTAAGAAAAAGCTCTAACAATGGAGTTTCTGATCTAATAGTAGGGAAAAAATTTGTCATCAATTCCTCCCCATCTTTGAAAAATCACTTCTAAATGTTCATGCCTGACTGTAGAAGATATCCTACAATGAATGAAATTCTTTCTCTCTTCTTCACTCATTGGGTATATTACTGGTAAATAATATACCAATGTGTCATTTTTGTTATTCCTCCTCCCTTGCAAGACTTATTTTCTTAATTATGTTTGCCTAAGGGCATTTTATAAATTGGTTTGCATTTCTGAGTACAAACCTTTGGGGAAATCTGATAAAATGCAAATTGTTTATCTGTGTCTGGGTAATCCCATTAATCCCATAGTATCCCTTATTTTATTAGCTCTTCCCATGAGAGAGCAAGGAACCCATGCTAAGGGACAGAAGTTAAGAATTTTGGCAATTAAACTCAATCAAATTGATTGCAAATTCTTGGATATAGGGAGCAGGTCTACAAATGGTTTTTTGAATCCCTGTTTTGTGCAGGTCTATGATGGATTAGCAGGTGAGCCTTAGAGTCCCTTCCCAGTCTGGTTCCTTTGGCCCCTCAGTGATACTTTTAAGAAGTGTGGAGAGAAAGGGGGAGCAATGATTTGTCATCTGCAGTCAGAATAAAGGAAGTATAGGCAGAACTGCTGCAGAAAGACTAAAACATGAGGATGTCAACCTAAATAACTGACAGAGAGGAAAACTCTAGAAGAAAATGATATTTGTGAGTAGCATTATAATGGAAATATGTGTGCCATAGTAAACTATGTGTGTACTCAAGGAGGTTGGACAAGGGGAAATTTTTAAAGGCAAAATGAAGAAGATGACATAAATTGTTCTGAAATAATAATATTTGATTATAGGGTGGTGTTAGTCCAAGGTTGGACAGGTGGTTGCTAGGCAGATGTCTCCACAGAAGTATTTTTTTGTGTGTGTAATTTTGTGATAACCTTTGTGCAAGGTTGTGTTTTTTGCAGTCTTCTGTAGTAGTTCCTTTTAT
>NW_012151730.1:1328478-1332565 GCF_000956105.1 Propithecus coquereli
TCGGCCTCCCAGAGTGCTAGGATTACAGGCGTGAGCCACCGCGCCTGGCCTGTTCTTTTTTATTTTTAAATTTTATTTATTTATTTTTAGAAATAGGGTTTCACTGTCATCCAGGCTGGAGTGCAGTGGACCAGTCATAGCTTATTGCAGCCTTGAACTCTTAGGCAGGAGGATTGTTTAAGCAATCCTCCCTGCCTCAGCCTCCTGAGTAGCTAGGACTTTAATTTTTTTATTTGTAGAGATGGGGTCTCGCTATGTTGCCCAGGCTGGTCTCGAATCCCTGGGCTTAAGCAATCTTCTCACCTTGGCCTCCCAAAGTGCTGGGATTACCAGCCTGAGCCACTGCACCTGGCCTGTGATAGTTCTTGTTATTAAGCATTCATGCATGAGAACCCTCCTTCATGGCCTTCCCTGGCTCCATTTTTCGGGATTTTAACACAAGTGTCTCTATTTTGATTCTGACAACTTTTTCAAGGAATATGTTCTGGATATCTGGCTTGTGATCTACAGGGACAGCAATCTGAATTCCTCATTCTGGGATTGGGCTCTATGTGGCGCTGGGACTAGTCTCAGGAGTTGGTATGAGTGAGATACATCTGTAGAATCTATCAGGAGAGGCTCAACGTGCTTGGCCTCACTATTCTCTTCTTCAGCTAGCAACATCTTTACTTTTCTGTTTCCCAGTTTTCCCACTGATATAATAGCCAAAGCTGTCTTTGTTTCTTTTAACTTCTCTAGGAGGTTGGTGACATATGAGAGAAAGGAAGATTTGCCCTCTAAGTAAGGCAACTCTTATTAGTAGCAACCCTTCTGCCTGACAGTGTGTGGAGGGGCTACATATTGTGTCACTTTTTTTCTTCTTCAACAGACTCTTTGAAATAATTAGGACAGACATTACTATTGCCTCCTTGCAGACATGCAAACTGAGCCCAGTGTTCTGGTGGAAAGATGGATAGTAGAAAATAAGTCTAACTCCTGTTCAGGTGCTCATTGATTTAATAGGAGCACAGGAGAGCCCGTTTACTGGGGTTGGGGGTGGGGGATCTCTACTACTTTATGTTCGCTTTTTTTATTTTTTGAGACAGAGTCTGGCTCTGTTGCTCTGGCTAGAGTGCCCTCGCGTCAGCCTAGCTCACAGCAACTTCAAACTCCTGGGCTCAAGCGATCCTCCTGCCTCAGCCTCCCTAGTAGCTGGGACTACAGGCGTGCACCACCACGCTTGGCTAATTTTTTTCTTTTTTTTTCAGTAGAGACGGGGCCTCTCTCTTCCTCAGGCTGGTCTCAAACTCCTGACCTCAAGCGATCCTCTCGCCTCGGCCTCCCAGAGTGCTAGGATTACAGGCATGAGCCACTGAGCCCTGCCTCTGTTGTTTATTAAAGGCCCAATGGATTATTGATGATCACTGTATTATTCTCCTGATGTCAATCACACTACTAAAAAATAATGATCAATAAATTACCTCAGATAATTCAGATCACAGTAAATACTATGAATGGTCCTTCACCACCCTGGAAGAAATTGTCCTTATATCTAAATTCAGGGGTCCTTTTAACCTCTTAGGGGCACCCGTCAACCATCTTAAACTACACCTCCCATCGTGCAACGGGAAACGCGCATAACTCCCGCTTGAGCTGACGGGAACTCGAACCAATCCAATGCCAGATCTCTCACTCAGCCACCTATTGGCTCCGGGTAGAGGCGGGACTCCCAGTTGCTATGTTGGTACTCTTTCCGGAAGTGGTTGTTGGCCGCTGCAGGGCAACACCCCGGCGTCCCTGGAAGCGGGGAGCCGGGGTGGGGCTGGGGAAGCTGCGCAGACCCCGGAGCGGTCGTCCAGAACCTGCAGGGGTAGGGGACAGGTGAGTACCTCCTCGAGGGGGGCGTTGGGTGGCGGGGAAAAGGGGGGTTGCGGGGGAGCTGAGGCACAGTCGTGTGCCAACGAGCGGGATGTGCACGAGTGTGGAGCGGGAACTGAGGGAAGAAGTGGAAGAGGAGCGGCCACATGCGGGTGCCTCTGCTCACAATCTCACCTCGCCCCGCTCCTGAATGCGCGGCGGGGGCGCTGGGCTGGGGACCTGGCGGGCGGGTGCCCGGCGAGCCGGGGCGCGAATGCTAGGGGCACTGGGCACCGTGTGAACTCGCTGGGGCGCCCGTTTACTTGTCCTGTTCATAGTTAGCGTGTGAGGCCCGGCCTTCTGAACCCTGCTTGAATATTCTCTTGTGGGAAGCCTCCCCCATGTCCGAATCTGGGGCTAGCCCAACCTTATGCCATCGTTTGGTGAGCTGGGAAGTTGGGAAGTTTTTTGTTTTTTCATTTTCTCGCTTTGGTTAAAACAGTCTCCCTCTCTGTCTGGAACCGCTCTCTTCACTTGGCTTCTACTTCCTCTCTCCTGGTGCTCCTAATTCAGCCCTTTGCAGGCCCCTCCTTTCTGCTCACCGCGCTCCATCTCTGGGTGATTCCACCCCAAATTTCAGTTACCATCTATTCAGCGGTGACTCCCAAAATACTCTTCAGCCAGACCTCTTTCCTAGCTCAGAGCTGCTTACCGTCATTTCCGCCCTTCCTTGCTCCCTGGGATCTGTTCCTCCTCTTGTATGTCCTGTCTCAGTGAAAGACTTCACCAGTCACTCAGTCAGCCAGGTCTACGCCTGGAATTCATTAATCTACTATATGCAGCAAACATTTTGTCAGAGTGGGGAACTTGCAGCCTTGGGGCCACATGTGGCCTTCTGGATTCTTGAGTGCGGCCTTTTGAATCTAAATTTTACAGAATGAATCCTTTTATTAAAAGGGGTGCAGCAGAAAAAGATGAAGCTTTTCTTGCCTCCTTTGGTGCTTAAAAAAGAACAATCTTGAATCAGAAGGCCACAGGTTCCCCACCCTGTAAGGTGGGGCTGCCTATTCGGCAGGGCATAGAAGTGAATAGATAATCACAATATTCTGGCTTAAGTGCTCTGATTTCCCTCCTGTTTCCACCTCACTTGTTATGTACATGGAGTCCTGTTATGCCTCCTAATTCCCCCAGAATCTGGCCCTTCCCTTTTATTTTCACAGCCACTGACTTAGTTCATAATTTCTGGCCTGTGCTTTCCGGATAACTTCCTAAGTGGTCTCTCTGCCTCAGTTCTTGCCCTTCTCTTATTAGTTCTTAATGCAGCTGTCTGAGTCATCTTTTTTTCCTATTAATTAATTAATTAGAGACAGGGTCTCACTGTGTTGTCCAGGCTGGAGTGCAGTGGCTATTCACTGCAGTCTTGAACTTCTGGCCTCAAGCAATCCTCCTGCCTCTGCCTCCTGAGTATCTGGGACTACAGTGCTTGCCACTGTGCCCAGCTAGAATCATCTTTCTAAACTACAAATCTAATCATGCCGGTCTCCCTTGTGAAATCCTGTGATGGCCTCTCATCATGTACAGGATAGAGCCTCATTCCTTCCAGGCCCTTTATAATATGTTCTTGCCTTCCATTCTAGAGCTCTCTCCTGCTGCTCCTCCCACTGTCCCTTGTGCTTTCATCATGTCAGAGTGGGTAAGAGCTCCGGCTTTAGAGTCAGATGGATATGGATGCGTGCATATTCTACTGTGCCATTTACTAGCTATGAAACCTTGGGCAAGTTTTTTTTTTTTATTTTTTAACCTTGCTAAGCCTCAGTTTCCTTATTTGAAAAATGAGAGTAATAATTTCTACCTAACTGAGAGGGTGAGGCGAGATGATGTATATAAGCACTTAGTACAGTTCCTGGCACTTAAGAAGTATTCAGTGACTATAAGCCTTTATTGTCATAATTAATTCTCTGCACCCACCATACACTTTCCTGCCTCTTTGGCCTCCCAGCTAGGCTGAGCTCGAGTTCAGGGCCATGTGTAATCAGGTGTGTAGCCCTAACACATAGCACAGTGCCTGACCCATTATAGGTGTTCAATAGGTGATTATTGAATATTTGAATGGCCTTGTATTTCCTGGTGCTGGATCTGTCCACTGGAGCAATAAGCCCTTTTAATATGTGAATAAGCCCTTTAAATATGTGAATAGTAATAATAATATATAATAGTAATGTTTAACATTTATTGAGCTCTTACTATGTTT
>NW_012151730.1:1334690-1338025 GCF_000956105.1 Propithecus coquereli
TTTGTTTCCCTCCCTCGCTAGACTGTAGGTCAAGGGGAGTAGCAACTGAATGTGTTTTTAATCACCATTGCATCTCTGTGCCTAGAAATAAATAAGCTTGGTAGGTGCTAGTAAATATTCCTCGAATGAGTAAATGATCTCTTGTAGCCATTAAATATATATGATTTTTCTTCCTACATTCCTCTTAACTGCAACTCCTTGCCCTTTTGGCTCTGTCCTTACATCTTTTCTAGAACCAGGTAAGGCAAGGAAAGAAAGTAGAATACAGCTCACCTATAGTTTAATTTTTTTCTGGAAGAAGATTTGTTTGAAATTTTGATGCTCCGTGAAGTCAGATTTTCCAGGTTTTCCTGATCTTTAAATAGTTAAATATAGATTATTATGGGTATTGCTAATTAGGCTTTTTGGCATGAGGTCAGAGAATGTACCTGTCCTGTGCTTTCTGGGGATGGGATATATCTATGCAGAATTTCTCAAATGTGTAATTTCTCAAATTCTCTGAGATGATTAACACGATATCTTTGTATAGAGCACATATTTGATAAATGTTTGTTCACACTGATGTTCAGGCTACTGTTGAGTCCCCCTGCCCATGGATCCTTTCCTTTTCTCTTTTCCTTCTTTCCCTAAGAGGATTAAGGATTCAGGTGACCCTTTAAGCCACGAGGCATTGGGCCACAGCTGCCACCCTGGTTCCTTGTCCTTTTCTGCTTTACTTTTTAGAGTCAGTGATGGTTAGGCCCTCCTTGTGTCTGACCGTGTAGAGGTGTGAGCATTATGTCCACAGGATGTTACAGGTTCTTCTGAGGGTCAGGAGCAGGGTCCCACTTCACCTTATGTACTGCAGAGAAGAATCCTTTTTTCTTTGGGCTTCTCTTCCTGCTTGGAGGTGGCATGGTGGGAACGAGAGGGGTCAGAGTCTTGCTCCCTTGGGGTCCAGTGGACTGACAAAGGGAATGATGTCTTGTGAGTCCTAAGGCAGGACACCTCTGTTGTCTACCTTTCAGCTGTCATGGTACATACAGAGAGGAGGCCACAGTAACTAATGGTCCTGCATGAATCCTTTGTCACTTGACAGCTCTCTCTACGGATCTTGAAATAGATTCAGAGCCATCAGATCCAGCCATTTCCTGAGCACTAATTCCAGGCCAGGTCCTGACCTTCCTTTCGATGGCTGGGTCTTTCTGCTTGAAGAGTGCTGTTTCATGCTTGCTGTTTGAAACAGTGACAGTTTCTGAAGAAGTAAAGACAGGAGAGGTTAGGACCCATGGCTCCAGACTCCCGTTGGTCACACCTGGTGTGGCTGACTCCTCTGCAGGTGGGGGAGATGCCCTGAGCAGGGCTGTCCATGGCAGCCATTTTACCAGGCGGATAGTCTGTGCTTCATCAGGCTTCATCGTGGGAGCTGCCAAAAGGAGAGTTGGTGGGATCTGGGTGTCCTGAGGTAGTGGTGGGACTAGGGGTGGAAGAGAGGAACAGTTCTAGAACTACACCATCTTGTCAGTTAAACAATTTGGCATCTGCCTACTTGCTGTGTCCTCACATGGTGCAGAGAGAGAGCGAGCTCTGGTCTCTCTTCCTCTCTTTATGAGGACACTAATCCTATCAGGTCAAGGACCCACCCTCATGTCCTCATTTAACTTTAATTACCTCCTAGAGACCCTAAATCCAGATCCAGTCACATTGTGAGTAGGGCTTCAATATGTGACTTTTGGAGGGACAAAATCTGGCCCATTGCAGCTCCTTTCCACTCTTTCCTCTTATATCCTCGTCCTATTAAGCCTGATGTCACTCTGTCCATTGTATCTGTTCCTTCTCCATTCCCACTGCTTCTGCCCTAGTTTAAGCCCTCATCATTTTTCCCCTGGACAGCTGCCTCCTTAAGTGGTTTTCCTGACACCAGTCTCTCATTTCTCCAATCAAGCCGTGCCAGTCCTGCCAGAGTTCTTGTCCTAAAAAAAGGCCACCCTGTGATACTTTCTTCTGCCAGAGCCTTCAGTGAGTGATTCCCCTCTGCCACAGGGCAGGGTCGAGGCTCTTTAGCATGGTCTGCGAGACTAGCCCAGTCCGGCGCTCCAGAACACCTGTCTGCACGTGATGCTTCCTCTATCTAGAACGCTTTTCTTCACCATCAGAATTCTTGTTCGCCTTCCTTCATCCCTTCAGGGGAGTTGGGACAGGAGGTTTTCCCCTTCTGCCTTCTAGTACCGTTGATGCGCAAGCTCCCTCCATTGGATTGTGAGCTCCCTGAGGGCACTGTTGAATGTAAATAGGGACGTCCAAATAGGGATACAGTTGAGATGGTGTGCCTGTGCTCCAGGGTGTGCTGGCATACAGGGGTCTGTGTGCTGCTGAGTATTTTGGTGTCACTGGGGTTTTCTGTTGGTGCTTCTGTACTGTAATTCTTTCTCCTATTTGGGGTTGGGGATATGAAGTCAAACTCTTGACAGAGCCAGGCTTGGAGATCTTCCGTGGTTCAGAGTGTTGCCTTACCTGGTTCCAGAAAAGATGTGAGTAAGGAAATTTTGGGAGATGTGTCTCAGGGAACTTTCCCAGGTGCAGAGCCTGAATTCTGAGCTATTAGTCCTACCACCCTCCACTGTTCCTGGAGCCTGGAGGGTCCCTGGTCAAGTTGGCTTACAGGGTCTGGTTTGACTGAGATGCTCCATGATCCAGCTCCAGCTCTTCTCCTTTCAAGCTGAGTCACTAATTTTCTCTTTGGGTGGGGGTGTCTGTGATCTAGGTGTTTGAGCCCAGACCAATCATGGCTGGACGACCGATCCGCATAGGAGACCAGCTGGTCCTGGAGGAAAATTATGATGAGACCTACATTCCCAGTGAGCAAGGTAAGAGGCCGGGAAGAGGCATGTGGTGTATTGTATTAGTTCTTTGAGGGCAGAGATTATGTCTGATTTATTTTTGTACTTTCAATGCAAAGTATGGTACATGCACAGGGCTGCTTAGTAAATTTGGGTTAGATCATAGGTTGGCAAACTTTGTAGCCCATGGGTCTACTTTGGCCTGTTGCCTGTTTTTGTAAATAAAGTTTTTTTTGGAAAACAGCCATGCTTATTTGTTTATGTATTGTCTGTGTCTGCTTTTATGCTTCAACAGCAGAGTTGAGTAGTTGGGACAGAGACTGTATGACCCACAAAGCTTAAAATATTTACTACTATCTGGCCCTTTATGGAAAAAGTTTGCTGACTCTGGGTTAGATCAATGATTAGTTTTAAATGGAAATACAGTAAGGGATTACTATGAAATACAGTGTGTCCTGAGACACCCAATTTTTTAAGAACAAACTTAAAGCGATGTTTTTTTAAAAAAAATAATAA
>NW_012151730.1:1338075-1340239 GCF_000956105.1 Propithecus coquereli
CTTTAAATATGTGAATAGTAATAATAATATATAATATTAATGTTTAACATTTATTGAGCTCTTACTATGTTTCAAGCACTTTGCCTGTATTGTACCATTTAATCTTCACAACACTTTGAGATAGACATTGTTATTATCCCCATTTTATAGATGAGAAAACTGAGGCAACCTTGCCCAGCTAATAAGGGGCAGAGCTAGGATTCAAAGCCAAGAATGCCCTGTGTGCATTACCATTGCATTACCAACTCTAATGTCTTCCACCCTCTCCCCAGTGCCTTCTCCAGAAAATGTTTTCTTTATAAATGTTTCTTTATAATTGTTGGAGTAGGGTGGAGGAAATAAATATGTAGGGAACCCTAATTATGCACATGAGTGTATATGCTCTGTGAGTGTGCAGGTGTGCAACACTCTCTGGCTATCTGACAAAGCAGAGAGCAGGATAACCACAATATCGAAGGATTGGGAAACGATGATGTGTACTGAATAGAAGGGAACTGGGAATGTTTAGCTTAGCTAGAGAATCCTTGGGTGCTTTCCATAGAGCAGAGGGCAGAACTTGAGAAATCAGGGGCCATATCTTAGAAACTGATTATTGGCTTAGTATTAGAAAGACCTTTTAACAGTAAGCATTATCTAACTATGGAATTGGCAATAACATCAGTAATACTAGCTAAATTTATTTAACATTTTCTGTATACCAGGAACTGTGCTGAGCATTTTACAAGTGTTATCCCTTTTCACCCTCAAACAGCCTTTTGACATAGATTATCATGATTGTTTCAATTGTCCTACTGAGGTTATTGAGGCTGAGAGAGGTGAGGTGCCTTGCCTAAGGTCATACAGCTAGTAAGTGAGAGAGCGGGGATTTGAATCCAGATTTTCTGTCTCCAAAGCTGGTGCTTTGACCACTATGCCATCTGTCACTTAAAGCACAGAGAAGGAAAATTTAGCATGGGAAGGGAAGTTGGACCAAAGCTACTGTGGACTTTTCCAGCTCCTGAGATTTCATTGGATCTGTGTTAGTGGTTTAAGGCAGTAACTGAGCTCCTACAGTTTACATACACTTATTCTAGGCTTGGTTGGAAAATCCAAGAGGAGGAGGCATGGCCCTCAAAAGTTTGGGGTTTAACAGGAGAGGTAGAACATGTTCTCATGAAAAAAGTAATACTGAGATAAATATGCCTATGAACACATGAAATTTGCATGCTCATTGCTGAGGTAGTTCTGGGTTGACAGGAGAGGATGAGGTTAGCTGGGAAGGCTTCCTGGAGAAGATAGATGAGCCACTCGTTTTTTTGCTAGATTCTGGGATAGGCAGGAGATGGATGAGTGCACTTGGATGGCCCTCCCCCTCAGCTCTACGGCTCATAGAGGTTCTCAGGTCAGGTAGCAAGTAGATCTCATCAGGTTTCATCTGATCTATTGGTAACCACTACATGAGGTGTGATGTTGAGGGTTCTGAGGCCATGTTTAGGGACCCATGATTGACTAGTGAGGTCCCTCCCTCATGGTTGCAAGCCTGGAGGAAAATATTAGGGCATGTGCCATTTATTTGCCACAGCAGACCTAAGGGTTGCATTCTTAGACTTCTCATCCTCTCTGTTATCACTCTAACTCAGGTTACTGCCATCTCCCACCTAGACTGTCTCATGATTTCCGACCTTATCTCCCTACCGCCACTCTTGATTTTCTTCCTTCCAGTTTGGCCTCCATTCTAGTCTGTGCTCCCAATGGCTGCCAGCGTGATTCTTCAAAGTGTATATCTGGAACAACCGTTGCCTGGCTTTCAGTTCTCCTATGACGAAGGCCAAGGCCTTGGCATGGCCTGGCTCCCGCTCACCTCCCCAGCATCATCTCCGACTATGCTGCTTTTTGCTTAGTGTTGCTACCTGTCGAAGGGCCTTTGCACATACTGCATTCTGTTAGACCGTGGTTTCCTTTTCTTTCTATCTGGTGAATACCTCTTCATCCTTCAGTTCTCAGCATAGGCATTGTCTAAATTGGGCTCATTTCCTTCAGAGCTCTTCCCTAAATTGTAATTATACATTTATCTGTGACTGTTTGATTGGTTTGTTTCCCTCCCTCGCTAGACTGTAGGTCAAGGGGAGTAGCAACTGAATGTGTTTTTAATCACCATTGCATCTCTGTGCCTAGAAATAAATAA
>NW_012151730.1:1351414-1353969 GCF_000956105.1 Propithecus coquereli
ATTGATACCTTAAACAATATCGAGTCTTTCTTATGAACACAGTCTATTTCCATTTACAGTATTTAGATTTCTTTTTTCTGTTTTTTGAGAGATGGATTCTTGCTCTGTTGCCCAGGTAGGAGTACAGTGGCTTGACCATAGCTCACAGCAGCCTAAAACTCCTAGGCTCAGGTTTATCCTCCTGCCTCAGCCTCCCAAGTAGCTGGGACTACAGGCGCCGTGTGCCATCATGCCTTGCTAATTTTTAATTTTTTTGTAGAGATGGGGTCTTACTATGGTGCTCAGGCTGGTCTTGAACTCCTGGCCTCAAGCCATCCTCCTTCCTTGGCCTCCCAAAGTAGGTTTACAGAGCATGGTACATATGCCACAGATGACGACTGGACCCATTGTCGCAGCAGGGTAAACAAAAGGAAGGGCAAAGAGAGAGCGATTATATTCTTGTAGTATGGAGATAGCATGCCTAGATTCAAGTGTGCGATTTATAAATTGCAATGTAAGGAAACGGTTATGTATGTTTATTGTTTATATTTAGAGAATTAATATTTTCTCACTGAAGACAATTTAGAAAGTAAAAGCAAAGTACAGAAAATATTGATTGTGATTTTTTTTTTCCTTCTTTTCGTCTCCCTTACCCCCGCATCTCTCTTACTTTCCCACCTCTGCTTCTCCTTGCAGAAATTCTTGAGTTTGCCAGAGAGATTGGTATTGATCCCATCAAGGAACCAGAACTGATGTGGCTGGCGAGGGAGGGCATCGTGGCCCCGCTACCTGTGGAGTGGAAACCCTGGTAAGTCAGCAGAGGGTGTGGCCCACTGACTTGGCCTTTCAGAGGCAGAGGGAACCTAACACTGGAGAATCTGTTTTAACCAGCCAGCTTTTCCAAACCTGTCCTGCACAGTCAGGGACAGCTCTGTGTCATTCCTCTGCTAGGCTACCTGATGTTTCAGGCCTGTGCATAGGCTGACTGGATGGTCCCTACGATGGGGTTCAGCACTTATATCCAAGTCCACACAGCAGCTGCTGCCCTGTGTCAGGTCCTTTAGCACCAGCATCTGTTTTGGATGTGCAGAGAATGTATTGTTACTCTTTGCATCTCCTTGCAGACTGATAGCAAAAGTGACATTGTATCTCCTTAGCATGTCCAAGTGGACACTGGTGCTAAGGTTTGTAGGCGAGGCTACACAGACTGGCAAAGGCTTTTTGTCTGCCTTGGGAACGCAATGACTCTGCCATCCCTGAATTCATGTAACCTATTCATGAATAGGTTCCACAGTTGTGGATTCATTCATATTTTCAGTTTCGGTATGAGCTCTTTGAATTGCAAGGAGCAGTGACTCACTAGGGTCATCTCAGCGAAACAAAGTCTTATGGTGAGGAAAGGGAGAGTGGCCAAGATGGGGAAGCTAAAAGCTAAAAGGAGCCAAGGTCACTGCTGCCATCTCCCTCCTCCTGAGGACCACATTGTCTCCCACTCACGGTAACACCATTGTCTGCGTTCTCTGTGTCTGCTCTCGAACTCCGTCTTCCTCATCACATGTGTAGAGCACTTTCCAAGTTGTCTCCCTAAAGTGAGTGATTTCCTGTCTATCCCAAACTGGTCCCCAGGTGTCTTAGGGGGTCCCCTCTTACGCTGGCTTTGTGGACAAGGTGTAATCACCTTGTTCTTGCCCATACCATTTACTGCGTTGGCCATACTTCAGAGTGACTACAGTTGTTGCCTTACTCTTCTCAGATGAAGAATCCTCATCCTTTAGCTTTTCCTCCCATGGCAGCCTCCATGTTGTTTTAGCTGCCTTTCCTTGGACCTTCTCCAGTTTCATGATACCTTTCTTGTAGTAAATCCGTCAGCACTTTACACATGTGCTGAGAACTCATGGTTGTGTTTGTAGGGTACGTTTATAGGATAGTGGTTTCAGTTTCCAATCCCCACCCTGAGGGAAGGTAGGAAACTATCACTGGTTATGGGCCAGCTGTGTGCCAAGCTTTGTGCCAGCTGCCTTCATGTACCTGCCAGTGGTGGCTAACACTCCCTGTCTTATAAGGACAGTGTGAACTATTTTTCACTTTTTAAAAATAATGTAAGTCATTAAAACTTATGTATGCATGTCATCTTTACCATACTCCTTTCACCAAGGGTATTTATTATTAATTGGTAAGTTTCTTCTAGACCTTTTAGAACACACACCCCTCCCCCCCACATGGTTTGGTTTTTAAACGTAAGTGCCATATTATGTACACTGTTCTTCAATATCAGTTTGTACAGGTCTATCTTATTCTTTTATCAGCTGTATACTTTTCCATATATAAATGTACCACAATTTTTTAAAATCTTGATTTATTTGACTACTGTTATATTGAAGGATATTTAGATATTTTCCAAATTCACTATGTGGGAGTTTGTTTCTGGATTCTCTGTTCTCTTCCATTGATCTATTCATCTATCTTTTTTTTTGAGACAGAGTGTCACTCTGTTGCCCTGGCTAGAGTGAGTGCCGTGGCGTTAGCCTAGCTCACAGCAACCTCACACTCCTGGGCTCAAGCGATCCTCCTGCCTC
>NW_012151730.1:1354019-1356387 GCF_000956105.1 Propithecus coquereli
CGTAAGTTTAATCCAGGATAGTATAAGAGGTGCTAGATCACTGTCGTTTCTTATGATTGAGTAATATTCCATTGTATACATATACCAAATTTTAATAATCCCCTCATGAATTGACGGGCACTTGGGTTGTTTCCACATCCTTGCAATAGTGAGTAACCTCAAACTCTTGGGCTCAAGTGATCCTTCTGCCTCAGCCTTCCTGAGTACCTGCGACTATAGGTACACACTACCATGCCTGGCTAATTTTTAAAAAAAAAAATTTTGTAGAGAGCTGTGTTGCCTAGGCTGGTCTTGAACTCCTAGCCTCAAGCAGTCCTCCTGCCTTAGCCTCCCAGAGTGCTGAGATTACAGGCATGAGTCACTGTGCCCAGCGTTGCTCTTCTTTTTTCAGTGTCCTTGGCTATCTTGTTTGTTTTATTTCCCCGTGAACTTTAGAATCACCTTGTCAAGTTCTGAGGAGGGCTGTATATGGGGGAAAATTGTGTTAAATATTTGAATTAACTTAGGGAAGACTGACATCTCTATGAAATTAAATCTTCCTGTCCAAGAACATCATATTCCTTTCCATTTGTATCTTTTTTTGTGCTCTTTCAGAGTGACTTACAGTTTTCTTCATACAGGTCTTGCATATTTCTTGCTCAGTTTATTTCTTAAATGTGCTTTTTTGGTTGCTGTTGTAAATGGGGTCTGAGGTTTCTAAGGATGTTTATGAAAACTTGCTAAGTCCAAGTGTGGGCATTCTAACCTCAAGCCACCATTTTCTCTTCTGGGCTATCTTGGTAACTTCCTAATTAGCTTTGCTGCTTATACTCTTGCCCTTGTCCAGTCTGTGTTCCACATGGCAGCCAAGTGATTTTACAGTATAAAGTAGATCACTTCAGGCCTTTGCTTTTAATACCTTTCCATATACTCAATACCCTTGATGGGATTGCAGGGCTCCACATGACCTGGCCCTGCCCACCAGGCACACTCTGCCAGTAACATTGGCTTTCTGACAGCCCCCAAATGGGCCAACCCGCTTCTTGCCACAAGTCCTTTGCACCTACTCTTCTTAAGTCTGAATGCTCTTTCCTCAGTGCTCTGCATGGCTGGCTTCTTTGTCACCTGCAGGTTTCAGTTAAGTGTCAGCATTGCTGAGAGGCTTTCCTTGAGCATCCTTTCTAGAGGAGTGCCCCTCCGCCTTGACATTCTCTAGCTCATGTCTCATTTACTTCATTGCATTTATCAGAAGCTTTGATTCTTTATCGTCTATTTACTTCTTTGCTGGCTCTCTTTTGCTAGAATGTAAGCTCCATAAGAGTGGCCACTGTGTTTTTCTTATTCTTGGCACATAGTGACTAGTACATAGGAGATACTCAAAAATATTTGGGAAATTTATGTATAAGTTATTCCCTGGCTGACCAAATTCCAGCTGGTCCTTTGAGAAAGTGTTTTTTTCTTTTCTAGTCCTCAGGTATGTTAATCTCTACATTTTCTACTGAGTTAACTCATGTTGGTGATGCCTGTCTGGCCCGGCTATTACCAGCTTAAGCATTGATGCCCCTTGGGTGTTTATTTCATTATTCCTGGGGGCTCTGGTGACATGTCCCAATGGTCATGTCATCTGTCTTTTTTCCCTCTATATGAGATAGCTCTTGACTGAGTACATATATCTTTCCTGTTCCTTCAGTTCTCTAGCAAAGGAGCTCTTCTAAATGCTTGAAAGTCCAACAAAAGTATTGGAGTCCATAATATATAGCAAAATTGATCATGGAAGAGAGGTTTCAGTAGGTGGGGAAGAAGTCTGCCTTAGCTTCATCCACTTTCTCAGCTCAGACAGCTCCCTGCCTCTAGGCAGAACCAGTCACTGCCCTCTCTCTGCTCCCACAGCGCACGTATCACCTGGGTCCTCCTCTATTTGTATGTTTGCAAGGTCATTGAGGAGCTTAGTCATCTGCAGTTGTTCAGTACATGCTTGTTGATTGAATGACGAGTGCTTTTACACCATGCTTTTGCAAATCTTGGGGGCGCTTATGTCCTTGTGGTAAGGCTGCTCTCGTCCTGCATGGTTCTGGCTGTGGCTGTCAGGCCCCTGCCACAGTGAAGTCTTGGTTTTATTTTTTTTGCCTTTTTTATACTTGCATTCAGATTATATTCCTTTTTCCTCTCTCTCTCTCTCTCTCTCTCTCTTTCTCTCTTTCTCTCTTTTCCTCAGATGGGGTCTTGCTCTGTAGCCCAGGATGGAGTGTGGTGGTGTGGTCATAGCTCACTGCAGCCTTGAACTCCTGGGCTCAAGTGATCCTCCCGCCTCAGCCTACTGAGTAGCTGGAATTATAGGTGCAAACCACTGTGCCTGGCTTAGATTATATTCTTTTTTTTTTTTTTTTTT
>NW_012151730.1:1359797-1360506 GCF_000956105.1 Propithecus coquereli
AATTTTTTTGTAGAGATGGGGTCTTACTATGGTGCTCAGGCTGGTCTTGAACTCCTGGCCTCAAGCCATCCTCCTTCCTTGGCCTCCCAAAGTATTAGGATTACAGGTGTGAGCCACCACACCTGTGCTGTAAAAAAATAACTTTATCTTGCATGCTGCATTCTGGGTAATTTCGTTAGGTATATTTTCCAATTCACTATTTGTTTTTCTTCTCTGTCAAATCCATTGTTTAATCCACCTGTTTTTTTTAAAATGATTCTACCCATTCCTACAAGTTCTATTATGTTTTTTTCACTATCTGTTCTTTCTTTTTTTTTTTAGAATTCTGTTCTTTCATTATGGTTTCTCCTCCTCTTATCCTTATAATGATTTTAACCATAGTTATTTTTAGTTTTCTTTTGATAGTTTTATTATCTCAAGTTTTATGGTATGCTAATTCTTCTCTTTGCATCTGTTGACTTTCCCTGCTGGTAAACTGTTTCCTCATGTGGTTTGTAATTTTTTATTTTGAGTTTTATAAATTTGTTTTCTGTAAGGATTATTCTCTGTGAGAGGCTCATCCCTAGGTTGTTGAATGGCTTTACAATTGTTTCTGCCAAGGGTCTTCTAGTGATTCAGGACTAAATTTTTACATTACTTTCCTGACTTGGCATTTCCTTACCACATTTTGGGCTCTGTAACTACGTATGTCTTGGAGTTTCAGTTCTTC
>NW_012151730.1:1361793-1373649 GCF_000956105.1 Propithecus coquereli
GCTATCCTCCTGCCTTAGCCTCCCAAGTAGCTGGGACTACAAGCGTGCACCACCATGCCTGGCTAATTTTTTCTATTTTTTTAGTGCCCAGCTAATTTTTTTTCTATTTTCAGTAGATACAGGGTCTCACTCTTGCTTAGGCTGGCCTCGAACTCCTGAGCTCAAGCAATCCTCCCACCTCAGCCTCCCAGAGTGCGAGGATTACAGGCATGAACCACCGCGCCTGACCCTTACTTTGAATTCTTTTGGGTATGTACCCAGAAGTAGAATTGCTGGGTTATATGGTAATTCTGTGTTTAATTTTTTTGAGGAACTGCTGTACTGTTTTCAACAGTGGCTGCACCATTTTACATTCCCAGCAGCAATGCACAAGGCTTCCAATTTCTCCACATCCTAGCTAACACTTGTTATTTTTTGGGTTTTTGATAATAGCCATGCTGATGGGTGTGAAATGGTATTTCATTGTAGTTTTGGTTTGCCTTTCCCTAATGTTTAGTGATGTTGAACATCTTTTTATGTGCTTATTTGTCATTTGAATATCTTCTATCATTGTCTTTTTTTACCCCTGATATTTTTCTATTTCTGTTCATTTTCCCTTTTATTTGAATTGAGATTCAGCTTGTCAAGTTTCAAAAGAAGCTTGATTGGGATTGTATTGGATTTATACATTAATTTGAGGATTATTGGCATCTTTATAGACTTGAGTCTTTCTATTCTGAAACATAGAATGCCTCTCCAGTTGTTTTTTTCTTTTTTTCCCTGACTTTTCAGTAAAGCTTTATAAAGATTTTGCACATTTTGGATTTATTCCTGAGTATTTTATCCTTTGCATTACTGTTGTAGATGGGATTCTTTTTCCTGTTAGCTGTCCTAATGGATTATTGTTAATTGTGGATGGGATGAATGGTTTACTTTGGTCTTGTCCATGTTGATACACAGATTCTTGAAATATACCTCCTACGTTATTTTCTTCTACCATTGGTTCACGCTAGCTTGGATTATTGCTTCTTATGAGTTTACAGTCTTGTAAAATCAGAGCTTTCACAACACATTCCTCTTCCTCACACTGTTGATTAAAATATTAAGCAAGCTCTATCCTAGCACTTATTTCCAAGGTACCATTGTGTTTATATTTCTCCATCTACATAAAATCAAGTTCATGCCTACTCTAGTCTAGTATGTGTTCTCAGGAACTCCCATGATTATACATCACCATCTAGAGAAGTCCTTAGATATCCCAGTCCTGTCTTCCTTTATCTAAGTTAACTCCTTATTCTTAGCCGAATAGTGCCCTTCCATTTTGTATGAATCCTTTTCTTCCTCCCTTCCTCTCTTATCCCCTCTTCTCCCTCCTCCTTTCCTCCTCTTCCTCCTCTTCCACCTTCTTCCTCTTTTTCTTCTTTTTCTTTTTCCTAAATACCTTTGTAGCTGAGCAAGGACTAACTTCTGAACTCTGCTCGTTCCCAGCCAGGACATCACAGGTGATATTTACTATTTCAACTTTGCTAACGGGCAGTCCACGTGGGACCATCCGTGTGATGAACACTATCGGAACTTGGTGATCCAAGAACGGGGCAAGCTGTCAGTTTCTGGGGCCGTTAAGAAGAAAGACAAGAAGAAGAAAAAGGAAAAGAAAGACAAGAAGGACAAAGAGACCACCAAAAGTGCCCTGGTGAGTCAGTGGATGCCAGCTCCAAGAGAGGCCAGGGCTAAAACTTGAGGAGTTATTGGGAACCTCTAGGTGTCTATAGCTGGGAGGGTAAGAGCAACAACAACATAGTAAATTCTTGATAGTACATGAAATGAATTTTGCCTGTCTTCTGGTGGATTTTCCTTTTAGTGTCTAGAGGTTGTTACCTTCTCTAAACATTTTCTTTTTTCCCCACTTGGGAAGCACATGTTACCTAATAGGATTAGTGAGAGAGCGTGCTCTGCTGAGTATGGCTTTTTACAGTGCTAATAGTAGCGATGGTGTTGCCACTCTGAAGAGTGTGGACAGGGAGCAGCTGGTGGAGACCAGTGAGCTTAGATGAGCACAGTGTCCTTTGTCTTCATTCAGAGTCAGGCCTTCCTACTGTGGGTTCATTATTGTCTTAAAGTGGTGTGAATTCCTAGAAGTCAGATGTAGCCATAAAGCCATAATTCGGTTGTCAAAACACCAGTGCTTTCAAGATTCACAAGAAAAGCCTTGGGCTTTGTCTACTCCTGTGGATTGTCTTTGTTGCCAGTGTGCTCAGTTAATGGTGGATAACTGAAATTTAATTACATTGTGATCTGAGTGTAATTGGATTTTGAAAGGGCTCTTATCCAGTGGTCCCCAACCTTCTGGGCACCAGGGACTGGTTTCATGGAAGACAATTTTTGCACGGGATTGAGGGCAGGAGGCAGAGCTCAGGCGGTGATGCAAGTGATGGGGAGTGGCTGTAAATACAGATGAAGCTTCATTTGCTCATTGCTCGCTCACCTCCAGCTGTGGGGATCCCCAGTTCCTAAGTTTCATGGAAGACAGTTTTTCCATGGAGGGTGTAGGGGGTGCAGCCCAGTCCCTAACAGGCCACTGACTGGTACCAATCCACAGCCCAGGGGTTGGGGACCACAGCTCTTATCCATTATTGTTTTATTTCTCCCTCCAGCACATTTGAACCTAGGAGGTGGAGTTATCACCCTCATTTTTTAGGTGGAGCAGCTGAGACTTTGAGCCATACTGAAATGAGGCCCAGGCTCTCCCAGAATGCCATGGTGGTACAGGGAAACCAGGCCTTCTTCCCTTCACCCAGACATGGGGCAGGTGGGGGCACCCTGAGGAGAGGGAGGATCGTAGGAACTCAGTTCAGCCAGTGGGAGCACTGAGAATATCTTTTCAACCCTTTCAGTGGTCTAGTGGTTTTGCTTTTTGGTTATAGTCTTTATTTCCCACCAGAGCCTTGTGCCAACTTCTTAGCAAAGATTTTGTCTATCTTTTTTCTTTTTCCTAAGGTGTCAATTCTGGCTTTGAATGGTTATTGATGGGTTTATCCTTTTTGTCATGCCTAAGCTCTATGGACACTTTTCCCTCCCTCCCATCCCTGACGTACTACTCATGGTTCTGAGAAGCCAGGTAATAAACATATTCCACCAGATAGAGAAAAGAGGACAAGTAATTGCCAAATAGGTTGAGTTTTCTAATATCGTGTTTGAAAGGCAAAAGGTGGCTGAGGGGCTTTTCACTAACTCAGGATTCTTTGAAATGATAATCAGCTACCTGGACAGGCCCTTGCCTGACTAAAGGTGGAGCGGGAAGAACTGAGGGTGCTGGGGTGGAGGGTTGGGTAAAAGACTGAGTTGTGGTTGTGTGATTTGAGTTCTTGGAGCTCCCTGTTAAAAGGGTTCCTTCTGTGGTTTCAGGAAATGACGGTAATTGGACAGCCCTAGGCTGTCATTCTGAATCTTAGGGCTCAGGACAAGTACCTCAGACTTGAGTTTGTCCAGAGGACAGGCCTGAGCAGTCTGGACTTAGGTGGTTTGGACTCTCTGGAGGTGCACACTCACAACCAGGTGGTTGTTTACAGGTGGTGGTTGATTTTTTAGGGTTTCTTTTAGCCCTGAGGGTCTATGACTATGCGGACATCTCCCATCAATGCCAACTTGTGCCTTTGGTAGAAAACATTAGACTGAATTT
This sequence comes from Propithecus coquereli, assembly GCF_000956105.1. Taxonomy (NCBI): domain Eukaryota; kingdom Metazoa; phylum Chordata; class Mammalia; order Primates; family Indriidae; genus Propithecus; species Propithecus coquereli. The sequence continues at coordinate 1,365,452 of NW_012151730.1, forward strand.
CCAAGGCTTAGGTCAGTGGTTATGCTTTCCCTCTTCTCTTCCTCTTAGAAAATTTCTGGAGTCCGTGATAAGGTTGGTGGATTTTATAAAATTAACCAATCACAGAACCTGAGAGCTGGATGGTACCTTAGGGGTAATCCTGGTTGGTGATTTTCAGACTTTTTTTTTTTTTTTTTTTTTTACTGGGGGAGGGGGAAGGGGAGGGGGAGTTGCTTGATTTTCAGACTTTTGTTAGTAGTCTTCAAGTCACTTCATCCAGCTTATAAAAAAAGAAATAGGCTGGGCATAGTGGCTCAGGCCTGTAATCCTAGCACTTTGGGAAGCCAAGATGGGAGGATCACTTGAGGCCAGGAGTTCAAGACCAGCCTGGGTAATATAGTGAGACCCCGTATCTACAAAAAAAAAAAAAAAAAAGTAGCTGGGTGTGGTGGTGCACCTGTAGTGGTGGTGCCTCCAGCTACTCCGGAGGCTGAGGCAGGAGCATCACTTGAGCCCAGGAGTTGGAGGTTACAGTGAGCTATGATCATGCTACTGCACTCCGGCCTGGACAACAGAGCAAGACCCCATCTCTAAAAAAAAAAAGAAAAGAAATGGAGCTGCTCTGGTTGAACCTGGGGGTGTAGGTCTTGATGATGCCTCTTCTCTATGGCATGTGCACTATAGTGGCTCCCAAGGTACGGAACCCTCCAGGTTCCATGGAGCAAGGTTTGCAAGCCATTGATCTAGTCCAGCCTCCTCCTTATAGATAAGGAAACTAGAACCCAGAAAACAACATAGTTTTAGCCCAAGGGAGTTTTTTATCTTTTCTTTCCTCTTTGATTTGTGTTTCACTTTAATTGGAGGGTGGGTTTCTGCTAAGGGCTTGCCAAGGGCTAAAGTAGCAAGTATAAATCAGAAGTGCTTTGTCTTAGTTTTCTCTGCATATTTATATACCCATGTAGGAAACACAGCCTGAGCAGGGACTTCTGCCATCTTCCTTTCTCCGTGGCCCGTCCCCTCTCTCAGCACCTGGGCTTGCTGATCTGGACCTAGATCAAGAGATGCAGGCTAGAAGTGAGGGCTCCTTTAAGAAAGTGAAGAACCCATGCATGCTGGGTGATACCCCCTGGCCTCACATGGGTGCCCTTCCCAGCAAGCTGCAGCCGCTCTCCAAAAGCCAAGTTTCCCGAAACTACCAGATCTTTGCCGACGTGGAGAAAATCTTAGGCAGGACCCCAGCCCAATGCAGGACAGAGTTAGGTGATCAGCAGGGTCTGGAGAAACCCCAGAAGGTGAGAGAGAAAATCTACCTGGGGTTTTCAGACCCTGAAACAGAAGAGCTGGAAATGAGGACCAGACAGCAGAAACCCAGCGCTCTGGGCCCTCAGAACACTGGGCCTCTCCAAAATGGGCAGGATGTATTAGAAAGCAAGAGGCAGGCCCCTGTCCACTCAAAGCTTTCTGAAACCATCAAGGGCCCACAGCTGAAAGGGGAGCAGCATAGCCACAGCTTAGCCAAACTGAGCTCCACTGGCCCTGGGGGGGACAAGGGCCGAAGTCCCAGTCCCTTGCCATCCCCTGAGGAGGCGCCCTCCCTGTCCCTTTGTTCTGCTAACCACATGCCGCCTACTAGGAAGAGCAAGCTGTTCTTGTTAGATAGCAGCCCCACTGAAGACCTGAGCTGGCAGGGAGTTCTTGGGGAAGGTGGCAGCATGGGCAAGGGGAGGAGGAGGAGAGAGGCCCCAGGACTGTGGATAGGACAGGTCTCCAAGCTTGTCAACAAAGACATCCCAGGGAGCTGCAAGGAAACAGAGCTCAGTGAACCTGAAGCTCCAGGAGCCTCAGCTGAAGATCCACCTCAGGGACTTTTCCTAATACCACCTGATACCCTGGCATCAGAACCAGCTCAGAAAGCCCCTTCAGGGAGTGCCCCTGGGAAGTCTCCTACCAGTGAGAAGAGATACCCCCGAGGGTCTCCAGAGGCCCCTGATGAAGACAGGAAGCCTAGTGAGTCTGGGGCTGACTTGGATAACAGCACCAGCAACAGCCTGGCCTCACACTTTGACTCTTCTGTCCTGGGTGAGGTGAACAACTTCCCTTGGGAACTGCAGAGCTCACGGGGATTTGAGCAGGCTGTGGGTCAGTCAGGCCCAGGACCCGGAGATCAATACTCCAGCCCCTTCCTAGTTCCTCAGTTGTCCAACGTGCAGAGCTCTCCCGAGGAGCAGTCAGAAAGTGAAGACTACAGTGAGGATCAGAGGTTCTACCAGCACATCTTGCAGATGGTCAAGATCTCTAGGCGGCTGGAGGGCCTGGAGCTGCCTGAGAACGTGCAGGAAATGCCATGCAAAGACATCGCCAGCGTGGTTTGTTGCATGGCAGCTGAGTCTTCCAGGGTATTTGGTGAGGGGGAGCATGAGGCCGTCAGAGCTATGGAGAGGGACTCAAGTTTTCTGGCTCTGGGGCCAGAGCTGCTGGAACATCCTCAGGAGGTGGCCCTTGCCCCTGATGGGCAGGATACCTCTCAGCAAGCCCGTTTCCAGCTGAGCAGCAGCCTCCTCAGGCAGGGGCTAGTCGAGCCGAGCTCCAACGGAGGGCTGACTGCAGAGCCAGACAGGATGCAGCTTCACCAGGTAGGCTTCTTAAGGAGAATGGCCTAAAGGCCTCAGTGAACTTGGCAGGGAGGGAGCAGGTGGAGTTAATGTCTTACCGTAGCCATTAGGTCTGCTTTCCTGTTACTCACCCTGTCTTGATAACTGTTGATCCCTTAACTACCCAAATGGCCATCTTACAGGATGACACATATTTCAACTTTCTTTATTGCCTGCAAGATAGGGCTGAGGCTATCTATGACTTCCCTTCCCTGGCTCTAGCTGTAATTCATGGGTGGTTCACATTTTTAAAGATGATCAGTTTCGAGGGTGGGGAAGGTGGCACTGACCCTGGCACTCCATGCAGGATATAGACACCTTTCTGGGATTTGGGAAGCCTTTCTTCTCAGTTGGTTCTAGAGAGAGGTCCTTCCAAGTAGGCACCCTGCCCCAAAGCTCTGAACTTTATCTCTTCTTGGAATCACACAGCACTAGAGGGTTAATAGTCCCACAAAGGACTGAAGTCGAGGATCTCTCTCTGCCATCCAGTAAGCTGCTTCTGCCCCTTGCCTCCCAGGGTCCCCAGAAAGCCACGTGGATAACCTGTGTCAGGGTTGTGCTTTCCCTATTTGAGACTTCACTCGTGACTTCACTTCCTCTTCTACTGGGATTTGCCAAAGGGCTGGCCTTGCCCTGTCTTTCTACTTTTGTCTCTTTAAAGAATCACCGTATTTCTCATTCAGAAGTCAAGTTGGATCGGAGACCGTGGGGATCAATCTGAATTTCCCCAGCTATTCTTTTGCTGCTGCCCAGCTGTGGCTTACCCAGTTGTTCCCTCCGGCTCCTAATTGCTAGCTTGCACTGGTTCTCCCTTAGCTTTAATAACTACTGTAGCACTATAAATATCGGATAAGCTGCAGATTATCCTGAAAGTTTTAATTAGCCCAATGGCAGCAAGTTTATCCCCTCTGAAGGACAACGCCATGCACAGCCCCATACTCAGAGTTAATGGCCATCTATAGAAGATGATCAGCTAGGAGCCAGGAATATTTAATTTCCCCGCTAACCACTGATTTGGTAAAGGCCTGGGAGAACAAAGCCCTCAGCATGCCTGTCTCCCTCCCTCAAGACCCCAGCATGTTAGCAAATTAGCCATGTTAGGAGTCTATAATTTTCCATAAATATAGTGCGGGAAGAATTTTGCTTACTGATACATGGGCTGGTAGGGAGGGCTGAAGCCAGGAAGAGTAGCCCTGGTTTGCTCACAGTTTACCTTGGGGAAGCTTTCCTGGGCTCTTTTTTCTGCTACAACCAGAAGTCTGTATAAAATACCATCTTAGAGATAGCCCCAGGTTCCAATCCCATCTCTGCCCCTCGCTGGCCCTGTGACTTTGGGGCAGGGTTCTTGACCTCACCAACTTCCATTTGCTCACATGGGTACTGTGGATAATGGCAGAGCCCGCCTCAGGTTGTTGTGAAAGTAAAACGAGACATTGCATGTGAGGTGTTGAGCCAGTTCCTGATGTGCAGTGCCTGGTTTAGCCAGTGCCTGGTGTTTAGCCAATGCATTCTTGGCCAATTTTATCATTATCCGCTCCTTTTCTCCCTAACAAAGACATTCTACAACAAGCAAATCTGCAAATTCTTGTGAGTGGTTCTCACCTCACTTTCCAGATGAGCCCTCCTGTGCAGAAACGGGCCCTACTGAGGACCTGCCCACTGGTGTGGCCCCTGGGCCGAGGCTATGGGTGAGAAGATGGGCCATCTGAACTTCCTCAGCCTGACCCCCTCTGGGTTCTCCTTTCTCTCTTCAGTCCCTGTGGGGTTAGAGAGGAATGGAATTTTTGTGTTTTTTAGACATTTTAAGTTTGAGAAATGAATTTTGAAGAGTTATTTGTAAATATCCCCAGATTGCTCTCCTTGCCTCTGAGGCTTCTAATAAGCCCAGATCGTTGTAATGCGAATCCCTGCGATAATAGCAATTCCACAACGTTGGTGAAGCCCTGGGCCACTCACAAGGCCCCTTGCACTTATCTCTCCTTTGAGCCTCTCAGCAGACATTCTCAGGTGGCAAGGTACACGTCACCTCCGTCTTGCAGATGAGTAAACTGAGGATCCGAGAGTCCGTGAGTAGCTTGAGGTCTCACGAATTCTGACTCCCAGCCTGGTTTCTTTCCCCAGTCTTGGCACGAAGCCCTTGTTTGGCCCTCCTGAGAACAGGGAAAAGAAAGGCCCTGGTCAGCCCCACGACTGCCCTTTAGCAAGGCTCCTTTCAGCCACCTTCCTCATCAGTGAAAAGGGAAAACAGAGTCCTTCTTTTGTTGCTCATGTATATTTTTTCATCGTTAGTGTTTATTTTCATCAAAGTAAGGCATGCCCATAGTTTAAAAAAAGTCAAATAGTGCTAAAAGGCATATAGCAAAGTACAGCAGTTCTCTGGTACACAAAGCCCTCCCGAGAGGCAGCCACTTTCTTTTGGTGTTTACTTCCATCTTTATAAATAATATGCTTAGACCGCTTTTTCTTCACTCATCAGTTTTAAACTTTATGTATTGAGACATCTCCTTCTGGTAGATGAGGATTTGTCTCTGTGTTCCCCTCCCGCATCCTTCCTATATGGCTTCTGAAAGAGAGCAGAGCCCCATGCAGCATCTGCCAGATGTAAAAGATTGTTTACTGTGAGACAGCGTTGAGTTATGAGAATCAGGAAACCAGCCTGTGATTTCTCACACAGTTGGCACAATGGTAATTTCTGGATGTTGTGTTTCATTAGCAGCCTCTGAGCGGAGGTGGTTTAAATTTGAGCACGCAGGATTTAGATGTTTTATTTTTATATCTGTCTCCAACACTCTCAGAGCCATGTGGTTTCTTGGGTTTGTAACAAAATATTTTCTGTTGCCCAGGGCCTGGGTTCCTCGTTAGCCCCAGTTCACGTTCCTCTCGGGGGTCTGGCTCCTTTACGAGGCCTTGGGGATGCCCCACCCCCTCCTCTTCGTGGATCTCAGAATATGAGTCTGGGGAGCTCAGTGGAGTCTGGTCAGCTTGGAGAACCCACGTTGGTAAGTACGTTCTCTTTGTTCGGTGTATGTAGTTACCGTGGGACCTCCATGTGCCATGCTGGAAACCTTGGCCCACAGATGAGAAACAGAGGGAATAGGCTGAGTCCTCAAAGTTCATAATCCAGCTGGGAAGATGAGTCACACCTGTGTGAGTATGGACTCTGGAGGATAGACTCATGCTGTAGCAACATCAGTGCTTATTTCCCCATCCATACAGCCAGGGCAGTGGGAGTTGGACAAGCGAGTCATCAGTGTGAACTGGAGTCACCAAGAGTGGGGAAGGCATTCTAAATAAAGGTTATTCCAAAGGTCACCATAATGTGTCCCTTGACTGTTCTGTATTTTGGATCCTTCATAGGGTCTTAAGACTTCTGCCTTTGGAAAGGGTCTCTTGGGCTCTATCAATGAGGACAAGAATGCTCTCAGCCTCTTTGCTTTAGGAGAGGAGAACAACGAGGAGGATGAGGAGGAGAGTGATGACCAGGTAATGGTGATGTCCTTTCCCTGGTGTGGAAACCCCCTGTACTATTTTTTTTTTTGAAAAAATTTTTTTATTGTGATAATATATATATATATAACAAAATTTGCCATTTTAACCATTTTTAAGTTACAATTTAGTAGTATTAATTATCTTCACAATGTTGTGCTCCCATCACCACTATCCATTTCCAGAACTTGTTCATCATCCCAAGTAGAAACTCTGTACCCATTAAATAATAACTCCCCGTCCCCCTCCCTCTAGCCCCTGGTAACCTCTAATCTACTTTCTGTCTCTATGACTTTACCTATTCTAGGTACCTCATGTAAGTGGAATTATGCAATATTTGTCCTTTTGTGTCTGGCTTATTCCACTTAGCATAATGTTTTCAGGGTTCATCTGTGCTGCAGCATGTATTAGAACTTCGTTCCTTTTTAAGGCTGAATAATATTCCATTGCATGTATATGTCGCGTTTTGTTTAACCACTCATGTGATGATGCGTACATGAGTTGTTTCCATCTTTGGCTAACCTCTGTGCTATTTTAAAAATAAGTAAAAATGATTTTCCAGCCCACAGTTTCATTTCTTAACTAGTCTATATGCCTCCTAGGTCTGAACCAGAAGGCCCAATCAACAAGAAGCTTCTTGGCCACTTGCTTGGCACAAAGCATTGTTCACACTGGATGAAGGGCTGTTTAGTGAGGCTGCCTTAGTGGAGGTCCTGCCCTAGAGTCCTCTGAAGCCCTGTCTGGGCGCCGCCTGCCAGCTCAGCAGTACCCTACTTTTCCCTCTGCATGCCTCTCACCCTAGGCTTATGAGTTTCCTTAGACTTACCACTCATAACCGCTTTTGTTTCTAGAGTGTCCGCAGCTCAAGTGAGCTTCTTAAGAACCTGCACCTGGACGTTGGGGCACTGGGAGGTGACTTTGACTATGAGGTAAGATTCCAAAGCAGGCAAATCTATCAGCCTAGTATATCCCTCCTTCCTTATATTAAGCCTTTCTAATTTGTGGGATGCATATTTGGAAAGAGACATTTTGTCCTAGGCCTGTCTAGGTGGCATTTCTGGCGTTTGGGAAGGAAAAGAGGGGAAGGGAATATGTTCGTTTATTCATTTATCAAAGAATCACTATTTAATCAACATTTCTACATGAGGTACTTTTCTAGGTCTATAGGTCATACAGGAATAAATAAGATACGATTACTACACTGTAAGATTCTGTAGTGTCGTAGAAGAGAGACTTAAATGACTAGGACACAGGCTGGAATACGATGAGGCTGTAAGGAAGGTAAGCAGAGTGCCATGAGAAGGGAGAATTAGGGGACTCCTGTCCCTTTGGATCAACCAGGAAAGGCTGTATTGAGACATTGACATCTGCGGTGAAACAGGAAGGAGGGTGGGCAGGTGAGAGAGAAGTCCACATGCAGGGAACTGCACAGGCAGAGGCAGAAGGTACAGGGTAAGCTTGGGGCAGACGAGGTGTCTTCTTAGACTGGAATGCGGAGCACGTGTGGGAGGGCAGTGGAACATGAGACTGGGGGGAGTAGGTTGGGTGGGCCCTGGAGCACCTCGGTGGCAGGCCGAGAGGTTTGGATTGGATTACGCTGGCATTGGGAGCCATCTGAGTTTTTTAACAGAGGTGTAACAACATCCCGAATCTTAACATGTGTTGAATGCTGGCTCTGTAGCAGGACACTGTGCTAGGATCTATGGGAGGTATGACATGGCCTGGGTTGTCCTCAAGGAGTGTGCAGCTGGGGAGAGGGAATGGATACTAGGTACTTGGCACTTAGTAAGTACTCAGTAAATTTTGAATGAATGAATATTTAGGAGCTATAAGGCAGAGCAGTATGTGTACAGAGCTATAGCACAGGTACACTGGGGGAGTCCTTTGGGGGAAGACATTACTTCCCTGGATATCACAGAAAACTTGTTAGAAGAGGTGACATTTGACCTGGGTCTTGAAAAGTAGATAAATTACAGACATGGAGGATGTGAGGGGATGTTCTAGGCAAACAAACAGCTTGAGCAAAAGCATGAGGGCTGGAAAATACAGAATATGGATGGGAGTAGCTTCTAGAATACCCAC